>NW_027189601.1:0-132711 GCF_040958095.1 Procambarus clarkii
GATTTGAAGGCCATATCACATGTCGTGATACTACATGAAATAGTATCGAAATATTGGTAAAAATGAATATATTTGCGTAATATCAAACTACATGATTAACGTGAAAAAGTCACTATTTTACCATATTTGAGGATTTTACCTTCAAATCATAGAGCGAGGTTTCGTATTATTTAGTTCCAAGAAAAGACATATGACAATGTTGTTTCCAGTACAAATGATAAAAAACAATGTCTTTTCATTAGAATTAACTATAATGTTCTTGATTTTCCGTTTATATTAACGAGGGAAGATGTACACGTAAAACCGCTCTAATCCGGCTGAAACGTCGATATATGCAATAAAAACCGAACTTCTCCCCTTTTCAATATCTTATTCAGTATTTTAACGAGAAACAAATAGATCATTGAAAATGAAGTATTTAAGGTTATTATCTAATCAATTATGTGTTTGCATCATTTTTATCGTATATATATGAATTAATACCCATGGACGGAAAATTCATAAAAACGTGGAAAACGGCAAAATATTGCCTAATTCAATGATATTTTGTTTAAAACACATGAAGGAAAAGGAGATGATAAACGTCAAAATATTGCTAAATTCGATGATTTTTCGTACGAAACAAAATACAAGAAAACTTGCTTAAAATGCAATATTATGCGAAATTCTGAGATATGAAGGCCAAATCACATATCGTGATACTACATGAAATAGTATCGAAATATTGGTAAAAATGAATATATTTACGTAATGTCAAACTACATGAGAAACGTGAAAAAAGTCACTATTTAACCATATTTGAGGATTTTAACTTCAAATCATAGAGCGAGGTTTCGTATTATTTAGATCCAAGAAAAGACAAATGACAATGTTGTTTCCAATACAAATGATAAAAATCAATGTGTTTGCATTAGAATTAACTAAAATGTTCCTGATTTTCCGTTTAATATTGCCTAATTCGATGATATTTTGTTTAAATCAAATAAAGGAAAAGGGGATGATAAACGTCAAAATATTTCTAAATTCGATGATTTTTCGTACGAAACAAAATGCAAGAAAACTTGCTTAAAATGCAATATTATACGAAATTCTAAGATTTGAAGGCCATATCACATGTCGTGATACTACATGAAATAGTATCGAAATATTGGTAAAAATGAATATATTTGCGTAATATCAAACTACATGATTAACGTGAAAAAGTCACTATTTTACCATATTTGAGGATTTTACCTTCAAATCATAGAGCGAGGTTTCGTATTATTTAGTTCCAAGAAAAGACATATGACAATGTTGTTTCCAGTACAAATGATAAAAAACAATGTCTTTTCATTAGAATTAACTATAATGTTCTTGATTTTCCGTTTATATTAACGAGGGAAGATGTACACGTAAAACCGCTCTAATCCGGCTGAAACGTCGATATATGCAATAAAAACCGAACTTCTCCCCTTTTCAATATCTTATTCAGTATTTTAACGAGAAACAAATAGATCATTGAAAATGAAGTATTTAAGGTTATTATCTAATCAATTATGTGTTTGCATCATTTTTATCGTATATATATGAATTAATACCCATGGACGGAAAATTCATAAAAACGTGGAAAACGGCAAAATATTGCCTAATTCAATGATATTTTGTTTAAAACACATGAAGGAAAAGGAGATGATAAACGTCAAAATATTGCTAAATTCGATGATTTTTCGTACGAAACAAAATGCAAGAAAACTTGCTTAAAATGCAATATTATGCGAAATTCTGAGATTTGAAGGCCAAATCACATATCGTGATACTACATGAAATAGTATCGAAATATTGGTAAAAATGAATATATTTACGTAATGTCAAACTACATGAGAAACGTGAAAAAAGTCACTATTTAACCATATTTGAGGATTTTAACTTCAAATCATAGAGCGAGGTTTCGTATTATTTAGATCCAAGAAAAGACAAATGACAATGTTGTTTCCAATACAAATGATAAAAATCAATGTGTTTGCATTAGAATTAACTAAAATGTTCCTGATTTTCCGTTTAATATTGCCTAATTCGATGATATTTTGTTTAAATCAAATAAAGGAAAAGGGGATGATAAACGTCAAAATATTTCTAAATTCGATGATTTTTCGTACGAAACAAAATGCAAGAAAACTTGCTTAAAATGCAATATTATACGAAATTCTAAGATTTGAAAGCCATATCACATGTCGTGATACTACATGAAATAGTATCGAAATATTGGTAAAAATGAATATATTTGCGTAATATCAAACTACATGATTAACGTGAAAAAGTCACTATTTTACCATATTTGAGGATTTTACCTTCAAATCATAGAGCGAGGTTTCGTATTATTTAGTTCCAAGAAAAGACATATGACAATGTTGTTTCCAGTACAAATGATAAAAAACAATGTCTTTTCATTAGAATTAACTATAATGTTCTTGATTTTCCGTTTATATTAACGAGGGAAGATGTACACGTAAAACCGCTCTAATCCGGCTGAAACGTCGATATATGCAATAAAAACCGAACTTCTTCCCTTTTCAATATCTTACTCAGTATTTTAACGAGAAACAAATAGATGATTGAAAATGAAGTATTTAAGGTTATTATCTAATCAATTAGGTGTTTGCATCATTTTTATCGTATATATATGAATTAATACCCATGGACGGAAAATTCATAAAAACGTGGAAAACGGCAAAATACCCATGGACGGAAAATTCATAAAAACGTGGAAAACGGCAAAATATTGCCTAATTCAATGATATTTTGTTTAAAACACATGAAGGAAAAGGAGATGATAAACGTCAAAATATTGCTAAATTCGATGATTTTTCGTACGAAACAAAATACAAGAAAACTTGCTTAAAATGCAATATTATGCGAAATTCTGAGATATGAAGGCCAAATCACATATCGTGATACTACATGAAATAGTATCGAAATATTGGTAAAAATGAATATATTTACGTAATGTCAAACTACATGAGAAACGTGAAAAAAGTCACTATTTAACCATATTTGAGGATTTTAACTTCAAATCATAGAGCGAGGTTTCGTATTATTTAGATCCAAGAAAAGACAAATGACAATGTTGTTTCCAATACAAATGATAAAAATCAATGTGTTTGCATTAGAATTAACTAAAATGTTCCTGATTTTCCGTTTAATATTGCCTAATTCGATGATATTTTGTTTAAATCAAATAAAGGAAAAGGGGATGATAAACGTCAAAATATTTCTAAATTCGATGATTTTTCGTACGAAACAAAATGCAAGAAAACTTGCTTAAAATGCAATATTATACGAAATTCTAAGATTTGAAGGCCATATCACATGTCGTGATACTACATGAAATAGTATCGAAATATTGGTAAAAATGAATATATTTGCGTAATATCAAACTACATGATTAACGTGAAAAAGTCACTATTTTACCATATTTGAGGATTTTACCTTCAAATCATAGAGCGAGGTTTCGTATTATTTAGTTCCAAGAAAAGACATATGACAATGTTGTTTCCAGTACAAATGATAAAAAACAATGTCTTTTCATTAGAATTAACTATAATGTTCTTGATTTTCCGTTTATATTAACGAGGGAAGATGTACACGTAAAACCGCTCTAATCCGGCTGAAACGTCGATATATGCAATAAAAACCGAACTTCTCCCCTTTTCAATATCTTATTCAGTATTTTAACGAGAAACAAATAGATCATTGAAAATGAAGTATTTAAGGTTATTATCTAATCAATTATGTGTTTGCATCATTTTTATCGTATATATATGAATTAATACCCATGGACGGAAAATTCATAAAAACGTGGAAAACGGCAAAATATTGCCTAATTCAATGATATTTTGTTTAAAACACATGAAGGAAAAGGAGATGATAAACGTCAAAATATTGCTAAATTCGATGATTTTTCGTACGAAACAAAATGCAAGAAAACTTGCTTAAAATGCAATATTATGCGAAATTCTGAGATTTGAAGGCCAAATCACATATCGTGATACTACATGAAATAGTATCGAAATATTGGTAAAAATGAATATATTTACGTAATGTCAAACTACATGAGAAACGTGAAAAAAGTCACTATTTAACCATATTTGAGGATTTTAACTTCAAATCATAGAGCGAGGTTTCGTATTATTTAGATCCAAGAAAAGACAAATGACAATGTTGTTTCCAATACAAATGATAAAAATCAATGTGTTTGCATTAGAATTAACTAAAATGTTCCTGATTTTCCGTTTAATATTGCCTAATTCGATGATATTTTGTTTAAATCAAATAAAGGAAAAGGGGATGATAAACGTCAAAATATTTCTAAATTCGATGATTTTTCGTACGAAACAAAATGCAAGAAAACTTGCTTAAAATGCAATATTATACGAAATTCTAAGATTTGAAAGCCATATCACATGTCGTGATACTACATGAAATAGTATCGAAATATTGGTAAAAATGAATATATTTGCGTAATATCAAACTACATGATTAACGTGAAAAAGTCACTATTTTACCATATTTGAGGATTTTACCTTCAAATCATAGAGCGAGGTTTCGTATTATTTAGTTCCAAGAAAAGACATATGACAATGTTGTTTCCAGTACAAATGATAAAAAACAATGTCTTTTCATTAGAATTAACTATAATGTTCTTGATTTTCCGTTTATATTAACGAGGGAAGATGTACACGTAAAACCGCTCTAATCCGGCTGAAACGTCGATATATGCAATAAAAACCGAACTTCTTCCCTTTTCAATATCTTACTCAGTATTTTAACGAGAAACAAATAGATGATTGAAAATGAAGTATTTAAGGTTATTATCTAATCAATTAGGTGTTTGCATCATTTTTATCGTATATATATGAATTAATACCCATGGACGGAAAATTCATAAAAACGTGGAAAACGGCAAAATACCCATGGACGGAAAATTCATAAAAACGTGGAAAACGGCAAAATATTGCCTAATTCAATGATATTTTGTTTAAAACACATGAAGGAAAAGGAGATGATAAACGTCAAAATATTGCTAAATTCGATGATTTTTCGTACGAAACAAAATACAAGAAAACTTGCTTAAAATGCAATATTATGCGAAATTCTGAGATATGAAGGCCAAATCACATATCGTGATACTACATGAAATAGTATCGAAATATTGGTAAAAATGAATATATTTACGTAATGTCAAACTACATGAGAAACGTGAAAAAAGTCACTATTTAACCATATTTGAGGATTTTAACTTCAAATCATAGAGCGAGGTTTCGTATTATTTAGATCCAAGAAAAGACAAATGACAATGTTGTTTCCAATACAAATGATAAAAATCAATGTGTTTGCATTAGAATTAACTAAAATGTTCCTGATTTTCCGTTTAATATTGCCTAATTCGATGATATTTTGTTTAAATCAAATAAAGGAAAAGGGGATGATAAACGTCAAAATATTTCTAAATTCGATGATTTTTCGTACGAAACAAAATGCAAGAAAACTTGCTTAAAATGCAATATTATACGAAATTCTAAGATTTGAAGGCCATATCACATGTCGTGATACTACATGAAATAGTATCGAAATATTGGTAAAAATGAATATATTTGCGTAATATCAAACTACATGATTAACGTGAAAAAGTCACTATTTTACCATATTTGAGGATTTTACCTTCAAATCATAGAGCGAGGTTTCGTATTATTTAGTTCCAAGAAAAGACATATGACAATGTTGTTTCCAGTACAAATGATAAAAAACAATGTCTTTTCATTAGAATTAACTATAATGTTCTTGATTTTCCGTTTATATTAACGAGGGAAGATGTACACGTAAAACCGCTCTAATCCGGCTGAAACGTCGATATATGCAATAAAAACCGAACTTCTCCCCTTTTCAATATCTTATTCAGTATTTTAACGAGAAACAAATAGATCATTGAAAATGAAGTATTTAAGGTTATTATCTAATCAATTATGTGTTTGCATCATTTTTATCGTATATATATGAATTAATACCCATGGACGGAAAATTCATAAAAACGTGGAAAACGGCAAAATATTGCCTAATTCAATGATATTTTGTTTAAAACACATGAAGGAAAAGGAGATGATAAACGTCAAAATATTGCTAAATTCGATGATTTTTCGTACGAAACAAAATGCAAGAAAACTTGCTTAAAATGCAATATTATGCGAAATTCTGAGATTTGAAGGCCAAATCACATATCGTGATACTACATGAAATAGTATCGAAATATTGGTAAAAATGAATATATTTACGTAATGTCAAACTACATGAGAAACGTGAAAAAAGTCACTATTTAACCATATTTGAGGATTTTAACTTCAAATCATAGAGCGAGGTTTCGTATTATTTAGATCCAAGAAAAGACAAATGACAATGTTGTTTCCAATACAAATGATAAAAATCAATGTGTTTGCATTAGAATTAACTAAAATGTTCCTGATTTTCCGTTTAATATTGCCTAATTCGATGATATTTTGTTTAAATCAAATTAAGGAAAAGGGGATGATAAACGTCAAAATATTTCTAAATTCGATGATTTTTCGTACGAAACAAAATGCAAGAAAACTTGCTTAAAATGCAATATTATACGAAATTCTAAGATTTGAAAGCCATATCACATGTCGTGATACTACATGAAATAGTATCGAAATATTGGTAAAAATGAATATATTTGCGTAATATCAAACTACATGATTAACGTGAAAAAGTCACTATTTTACCATATTTGAGGATTTTACCTTCAAATCATAGAGCGAGGTTTCGTATTATTTAGTTCCAAGAAAAGACATATGACAATGTTGTTTCCAGTACAAATGATAAAAAACAATGTCTTTTCATTAGAATTAACTATAATGTTCTTGATTTTCCGTTTATATTAACGAGGGAAGATGTACACGTAAAACCGCTCTAATCCGGCTGAAACGTCGATATATGCAATAAAAACCGAACTTCTTCCCTTTTCAATATCTTACTCAGTATTTTAACGAGAAACAAATAGATGATTGAAAATGAAGTATTTAAGGTTATTATCTAATCAATTAGGTGTTTGCATCATTTTTATCGTATATATATGAATTAATACCCATGGACGGAAAATTCATAAAAACGTGGAAAACGGCAAAATACCCATGGACGGAAAATTCATAAAAACGTGGAAAACGGCAAAATATTGCCTAATTCAATGATATTTTGTTTAAAACACATGAAGGAAAAGGAGATGATAAACGTCAAAATATTGCTAAATTCGATGATTTTTCGTACGAAACAAAATACAAGAAAACTTGCTTAAAATGCAATATTATGCGAAATTCTGAGATATGAAGGCCAAATCACATATCGTGATACTACATGAAATAGTATCGAAATATTGGTAAAAATGAATATATTTACGTAATGTCAAACTACATGAGAAACGTGAAAAAAGTCACTATTTAACCATATTTGAGGATTTTAACTTCAAATCATAGAGCGAGGTTTCGTATTATTTAGATCCAAGAAAAGACAAATGACAATGTTGTTTCCAATACAAATGATAAAAATCAATGTGTTTGCATTAGAATTAACTAAAATGTTCCTGATTTTCCGTTTAATATTGCCTAATTCGATGATATTTTGTTTAAATCAAATAAAGGAAAAGGGGATGATAAACGTCAAAATATTTCTAAATTCGATGATTTTTCGTACGAAACAAAATGCAAGAAAACTTGCTTAAAATGCAATATTATACGAAATTCTAAGATTTGAAGGCCATATCACATGTCGTGATACTACATGAAATAGTATCGAAATATTGGTAAAAATGAATATATTTGCGTAATATCAAACTACATGATTAACGTGAAAAAGTCACTATTTTACCATATTTGAGGATTTTACCTTCAAATCATAGAGCGAGGTTTCGTATTATTTAGTTCCAAGAAAAGACATATGACAATGTTGTTTCCAGTACAAATGATAAAAAACAATGTCTTTTCATTAGAATTAACTATAATGTTCTTGATTTTCCGTTTATATTAACGAGGGAAGATGTACACGTAAAACCGCTCTAATCCGGCTGAAACGTCGATATATGCAATAAAAACCGAACTTCTCCCCTTTTCAATATCTTACTCAGTATTTTAACGAGAAACAAATAGATGATTGAAAATGAAGTATTTAAGGTTATTATCTAATCAATTAGGTGTTTGCATCATTTTTATCGTATATATATGAATTAATACCCATGGACGGAAAATTCATAAAAACGTGGAAAACGGCAAAATACCCATGGACGGAAAATTCATAAAAACGTGGAAAACGGCAAAATATTGCCTAATTCAATGATATTTTGTTTAAAACACATGAAGGAAAAGGAGATGATAAACGTCAAAATATTGCTAAATTCGATGATTTTTCGTACGAAACAAAATACAAGAAAACTTGCTTAAAATGCAATATTATGCGAAATTCTGAGATTTGAAGGCCAAATCACATATCGTGATACTACATGAAATAGTATCGAAATATTGGTAAAAATGAATATATTTACGTAATGTCTAACTACATGAGAAACGTGAAAAAAGTCACTATTTAACCATATTTGAGGATTTTAACTTCAAATCATAGATCGAGGTTTCGTATTATTTAGATCCAAGAAAAGACAAATGACAGTGTTGTTTCCAATACAAATGATAAAAATCAATGTGTTTGCATTAGAATTAACTAAAATGTTCCTGATTTTCGGTTTATATTACCGATGGAAGATGTACACGTAAAACCGCTCTATTCCGACTGAAACGTCGATATATGCAATAAAAACAGAACTTCTCCCCTTTTCAATATCTTACTCAGTATTTTAACGAGAAACAAATAGTTGATTGAAAATGAAGTATTTAAGGTTATTATCTAATCAATTATGTGTTTGCATCATTTTTATCGTATATATAATGAATTAATACCCATAGACTGAAAATTCACAAAAACGTGGAAAAACGGCAAAATATTGCCTAATTCGATGATATTTTGTTTAAATCAAATAAAGGAAAAGGGGATGATAAACGTCAAAGTATTGCTAAATTCGACGATTTTTCGTACGAAACAAAATGCAAGAGAACTTGCTTAAAATGCAATATTATGCGAAATTCTGAGATTTGAAGGCCAAATCGTGATACTACATGAAATAGTATCGAAATGTTGGTAAAAATGAATATATTTGCGTAATATCAAACTACATGATTAACCTGAAAAAGTCACTATTTTACCATATTTGAGGATTTTACCTTCAAATCATAGAGCGAGGTTTCGTATTATTTAGTTCCAAGAAAAGACATATGACAATGTTGTTTCCAATACAAATGATAAAAAACAATGTTTTTTTTCATTAGAATTAACTATAATGTTCTTGATTTTCCGTTTATATTAACGAGGGAAGATGTAAACGTAAAACCGCTCTAATCCGGCTGAAACGTCGATATATGCAATAAAAACCGAATTTCTCCCCTTTTCAATATCTTACTCAGTATTTTAACGAGAAACAAATAGATGTTTGAAAATGAAGTATTTAAGGTTATTATCTAATCAATTATGTGTTTGCATCATTTTTATCGTATATATATGAATTAATACCCATGGACTGAAAATTCACAAAAACGTGGAAAACGGCAAAATATTGCCTAATTCGATGATATTTTGTTTAAATCACATGAAGGAAAAGGGCATGATAAACGTCAAAATATTGCTAAATTCGATGATTTTTCGTACGAAACAAAATGCAAGAAAACTTGCTTAAAATGCAATATTATGCGAAATTCTGAGATTTGAAGGCCAAATCACATATCGTGATACTACATGAAATAGTATCGAAATATTGGTAAAAATGAATATATTTGCGTAATATCAAACTACATGAAAAACGTGAAAAAATTCACTATTTAACCATATTTGAGGATTTTAACTTCAAATCATAGAGCGAGGTTTCGTATTATTTAGATCCAAGAAAAGACAAATGACAATGTTGTTTCCAATACAAATGATAAAAATCAATGTGTTTGCATTAGAATTAACTAAAATGTTCCTGATTTTCCGTTTATATTACCGATGGAAGATGTACACGTAAAACCGCTCAATTCCGACTGAAACGTCGATATATGCAATAAAAACAGAACTTCCCCTTTTCAATATCTTACTCAGTATTTTAACGAGAAACAAATAGTTGATTGAAAATGAAGTATTTAAGGTTATTATCTAATCAATTATGTGTTTGCATCATTTTTATCGTATATATAATGAATTAATACCCATAGACTGAAAATTCACAAAAACGTGGAAAAACGGCAAAATATTGCCTAATTCGATGATATTTTGTTTAAATCAAATAAATGAAAAGGGGATGATAAACGTCAAAATATTGCTAAATTCGATGATTTTTCGTACGAAACAAAATGCAAGAAAACTTGCTTAAAATGCAATATTATACGAAATTCTAAGATTTGAAGGCCAAATCACATATCGTGATACTACATGAAATAGTATCGAAATATTGCTAAAAATGAATATATTTGCGTAATATCAAACTACATGATTAACGTGAAAAAGTCACTATTTTACCATATTTGAGGATTTTACCTTCAAATCATAGAGCGAGGTTTCGTATTATTTAGTTCCAAGAAAAGACATATGACAATGTTGTTTCCAGTACAAATGAAAAAAAACAATGTGTTTTCAATAGAATTAACTATAATGTTCTTGATTTTCCGTTTATATTAACGAGGGAAGATGTACACGTAAAACCGCTCTAATCCGGCTGAAACGTCGATATATGCAATAAAAACCGAACTTCTCCCCTTTTCAATATCTTACTCAGTATTTTAACGAGAAACAAATAGATGATTGAAAATGAAGTATTTAAGGTTATTATCTAATCAATTATGTGTTTGCATCATTTTTATCGTATATATATGAATGGACGGAAAAATCATAAAAACGTGGAAAACGGCAAAATATTGCCTAGTTCGATGATATTTTGTTTAAATCACATAAAGGGAAAGGAGATGATAAACGTCAAAATATTAGCTAAATTCGATGATTTTTCGTACGAAACAAAATGCAAGAAAACTTGCTTAAAATGCAATATTATGCGAAATTCTGAGATTTGAAGGCCAAATCACATATCGTGATACTACATGAAATAGTATCGAAATGTTGGTAAAAATTAATATATTTGCGTAATATAAACTTCTCCTTCTACATGATTAACGTGAAAAAGTCACTATTTTACCATATTTGAGGATTTTACCTTCAAATCATAGAGCGAGGTTTCGTATTATTTAGTTCCAAGAAAAGACATATGACAATGTTGTTTCCAATACAAATGATAAAAAACAATGTGTTTTCATTAGAATTAACTATAATGTTCTTGATTTTCCGTTTATATTAACGAGGGAAGATGTACACGTAAAACCGCTCTAATCCGGCTGAAATTTCGATATATGCAATAAAAACCGAACTTCTCCCCTTTTCAATATCTTACTCAGTATTTTAACGAGAAACAAATAGATGATTGAAAATGAAGTATTTAAGGTTATTATCTAATCAATTATGTGTTTGCATCATTTTTATCGTATATATATGAATTAATACCCATGGACGGAAAATTCATAAAAACGTGGAAAACGGCAAAATATTGCCTAATTCAATGATATTTTGTTTAAATCACATGAAGGAAAAGGAGATGATAAACGTCAAAATATTGCTAAATTCGATGATTTTTCGTACGAAACAAAATGCAAGAAAACTTGCTTAAAATGCAATATTATGCGAAATTCTGAGATTTGAAGGCCAAATCACATATCGTGATACTACATGAAATAGTATCGAAATATTGGTAAAAATGAATATATTTACGTAATGTCAAACTACATGAGAAACGTGAAAAAAGTCACTATTTAACCATATTTGAGGATTTTAACTTCAAATCATAGATCGAGGTTTCGTATTATTTAGATCCAAGAAAAGACAAATGACAATGTTGTTTCCAATACAAATGATAAAAATCAATGAGTTTGCATTAGAATTAACTAAAATGTTCCTGATTTTCGGTTTATATTACCGATGGAAGATGTACACGTAAAACCGCTCTATTCCGACTGAAACGTCGATATATGCAATAAAAACAGAACTTCTCCCCTTTTCAATATCTTACTCAGTATTTTAACGAGAAACAAATAGTTGATTGAAAATGAAGTATTTAAGGTTATTATCTAATCAATTATGTGTTTGCATCATTTTTATCGTATATATAATGAATTAATACCCATAGACTGAAAATTCACAAAAACGTGGAAAAACGGCAAAATATTGCCTAATTCGATGATATTTTGTTTAAATCAAATAAAGGAAAAGGGGATGATAAACGTCAAAATATTGCTAAATTCGATGATTTTTCGTACGAAACAAAATGCAAGAAAACTTGCTTAAAATGCAATATTATACGAAATTCTAAGATTTGAAGGCCAAATCACATATCGTGATACTACATGAAATAGTATCGAAATATTGGTAAAAATGAATATATTTGCGTAATATCAAACTACATGATTAACGTGAAAAAGTCACTATTTTACCATATTTGAGGATTTTACCTTCAAATCATAGAGCGAGGTTTCGTATTATTTAGTTCCAAGAAAAGACATATGACAATGTTGTTTCCAGTACAAATGATAAAAAACAATGTGTTTTCAATAGAATTAACTATAATGTTCTTGATTTTCCGTTTATATTAACGAGGGAAGATGTACACGTAAAACCGCTCTAATCCGGCTGAAACGTCGATATATGCAATAAAAACCGAACTTCTCCCCTTTTCAATATCTTACTCAGTATTTTAACGAGAAACAAATAGATGATTGAAAATGAAGTATTTAAGGTTATTTTCTAATCAATTATGTGTTTGCATCATTTTTATCGTATATATATGAATGGACGGAAAAATCATAAAAACGTGGAAAACGGCAAAATATTGCCTAGTTCGATGATATTTTGTTTAAATCACATAAAGGAAAAGGAGATGATAAACGTCAAAATATTGCTAAATTCGATGATTTTTCGTACGAAACAAAATGCAAGAAAACTTGCTTAAAATGCAATATTATGCGAAATTCTGAGATTTGAAGGCCAAATCACATATCGTGATACTACATGAAATAGTATCGAAATGTTGGTAAAAATGAATATATTTGCGTAATATAAACTTCTCCTTCTACATGATTAACGTGAAAAAGTCACTATTTTACCATATTTGAGGATTTTACCTTCAAATCATAGAGCGAGGTTTCGTATTATTTAGTTCCAAGAAAAGACATATGACAATGTTGTTTCCAATACAAATGATAAAAAACAATGTGTTTTCATTAGAATTAACTATAATGTTCTTGATTTTCCGTTTATATTAACGAGGGAAGATGTACACGTAAAACCGCTCTAATCCGGCTGAAATTTCGATATATGCAATAAAAACCGAACTTCTCCCCTTTTCAATATCTTACTCAGTATTTTAACGAGAAACAAATAGATGATTGAAAATGAAGTATTTAAGGTTATTATCTAATCAATTATGTGTTTGCATCATTTTTATCGTATATATATGAATTAATACCCATGGACGGAAAATTCATAAAAACGTGGAAAACGGCAAAATATTGCCTAATTCAATGATATTTTGTTTAAATCACATGAAGGAAAAGGAGATGATAAACGTCAAAATATTGCTAAATTCGATGATTTTTCGTACGAAACAAAATGCAAGAAAACTTGCTTAAAATGCAATATTATGCGAAATTCTGAGATATGAAGGCCAAATCACATATCGTGATACTACATGAAATAGTATCGAAATATTGGTAAAAATTAATATATTTGCGTAATATCAAACTACATGATTAACGTGAAAAAGTCACTATTTTAACATATTTGAGGATTTTACCTTCAAATCATAGAGCGAGGTTTCGTATTATTTAGTTCCAAGAAAAGACATATGACAATGTTGTTTCCAATACAAATGATAAAACACAATGTGTTTTCATTAGAAATAACTAAAATGTTCTTGATTTTCCGTTTATATTACCGATGGAAGATGTGCACGTAAAACCGCTCTATTCCGGCTGAAACGTCGATATATGCAATAAAAACAGAACTTCTCCCCTTTTCAATATCTTACTCAGTATTTTAACGAGAAACAAATAGATGTTTGAAAATGAAGTATTTAAGGTTATTATCTAATCAATTATGTGTTTGCATCATTTTTATCGTATATATATATGAATTAATACCCATGGACTGAAAATTCACAAAAACGTGGAAAACGGCAAAATATTGCCTAATTCGATGATATTTTGTTTAAATCACATGAAGGAAAAGGGCATGATAAACGTCAAAATATTGCTAAATTCGATGATTTTTCGTACGAAACAAAATGCAAGAAAACTTGCTTAAAATGCAATATTATGCGAAATTCTGAGATTTGAAGGCCAAATCACATATCGTGATACTACATGAAATAGTATCGAAATATTGGTAAAAATGAATATATTTGCGTAATATCAAACTACATGATTAACGTGAAAAAGTCACTATTTTACCATATTTGAGGATTTTACCTTCAAATCATAGAGCGAGGTTTCGTATTATTTAGTTCCAAGAAAAGACATATGACAATGTTGTTTCCAATACAAATGATAAAAAACAATGTGTTTTCATTAGAATTAGCTATAATGTTCTTGATTTTCCGTTTATATTAACGAGGGAAGATGTACACGTAAAACCGCTCTAATCCGGCTGAAATGTCGATATATGCAATAAAAACCGAACTTCTTCCCTTTTCAATATCTTACTCAGTATTTTAACGAGAAACAAATAGATGATTGAAAATGAAGTATTTAAGGTTATTATCTAATCAATTATGTGTTTGCATCATTTTTATCGTATATATATGAATTAATACCCATGGACGGAAAATTCATAGAAACGTGGAAAACGGTAAAATATTGCCTAATTCAATGATATTTTGTTTAAATCACATGAAGGAAAAGGAGATGATAAACGTCAAAATATTGCTAAATTCGATGATTTTTCGTACGAAACAAAATGCAAGAAAACTTGCTTAAAATGCAATATTATGCGAAATTCTGAGATTTGAAGGCCAAATCACATATCGTGATACTACATGAAATAGTATCGAAATATTGGTAAAAATGAATATATTTACGTAATGTCAAACTACATGAGAAACGTGAAAAAAGTCACTATTTAACCATATTTGAGGATTTTAACTTCAAATCATAGATCGAGGTTTCGTATTATTTAGATCCAAGAAAAGACAAATGACAATGTTGTTTCCAATACAAATGATAAAAATCAATGAGTTTGCATTAGAATTAACTAAAATGTTCCTGATTTTCGGTTTATATTACCGATGGAAGATGTACACGTAAAACCGCTCTATTCCGACTGAAACGTCGATATATGCAATAAAAACAGAACTTCTCCCCTTTTCAATATCTTACTCAGTATTTTAACGAGAAACAAATAGTTGATTGAAAATGAAGTATTTAAGGTTATTATCTAATCAATTATGTGTTTGCATCATTTTTATCGTATATATAATGAATTAATACCCATAGACTGAAAATTCACAAAAACGTGGAAAAACGGCAAAATATTGCCTAATTCGATGATATTTTGTTTAAATCAAATAAAGGAAAAGGGGATGATAAACGTCAAAATATTGCTAAATTCGATGATTTTTCGTACGAAACAAAATGCAAGAAAACTTGCTTAAAATGCAATATTATACGAAATTCTAAGATTTGAAGGCCAAATCACATATCGTGATACTACATGAAATAGAATCGAAATATTGGTAAAAATGAATATATTTGCGTAATATCAAACTACATGATTAACGTGAAAAAGTCACTATTTTACCATATTTGAGGATTTTACCTTCAAATCATAGAGCGAGGTTTCGTATTATTTAGTTCCAAGAAAAGACATATGACAATGTTGTTTCCAGTACAAATGATAAAAAACAATGTGTTTTCAATAGAATTAACTATAATGTTCTTGATTTTCCGTTTATATTAACGAGGGAAGATGTACACGTAAAACCGCTCTAATCCGGCTGAAACGTCGATATATGCAATAAAAACCGAACTTCTCCCCTTTTCAATATCTTACTCAGTATTTTAACGAGAAACAAATAGATGATTGAAAATGAAGTATTTAAGGTTATTTTCTAATCAATTATGTGTTTGCATCATTTTTATCGTATATATATGAATGGACGGAAAAATCATAAAAACGTGGAAAACGGCAAAATATTGCCTAGTTCGATGATATTTTGTTTAAATCACATAAAGGAAAAGGAGATGATAAACGTCAAAATATTGCTAAATTCGATGATTTTTCGTACGAAACAAAATGCAAGAAAACTTGCTTAAAATGCAATATTATGCGAAATTCTGAGATTTGAAGGCCAAATCACATATCGTGATACTACATGAAATAGTATCGAAATGTTGGTAAAAATGAATATATTTGCGTAATATAAACTTCTCCTTCTACATGATTAACGTGAAAAAGTCACTATTTTACCATATTTGAGGATTTTACCTTCAAATCATAGAGCGAGGTTTCGTATTATTTAGTTCCAAGAAAAGACATATGACAATGTTGTTTCCAATACAAATGATAAAAAACAATGTGTTTTCATTAGAATTAACTATAATGTTCTTGATTTTCCGTTTATATTAACGAGGGAAGATGTACACGTAAAACCGCTCTAATCCGGCTGAAATTTCGATATATGCAATAAAAACCGAACTTCTCCCCTTTTCAATATCTTACTCAGTATTTTAACGAGAAACAAATAGATGATTGAAAATGAAGTATTTAAGGTTATTATCTAATCAATTATGTGTTTGCATCATTTTTATCGTATATATATGAATTAATACCCATGGACGGAAAATTCATAAAAACGTGGAAAACGGCAAAATATTGCCTAATTCAATGATATTTTGTTTAAATCACATGAAGGAAAAGGAGATGATAAACGTCAAAATATTGCTAAATTCGATGATTTTTCGTACGAAACAAAATGCAAGAAAACTTGCTTAAAATGCAATATTATGCGAAATTCTGAGATATGAAGGCCAAATCACATATCGTGATACTACATGAAATAGTATCGAAATATTGGTAAAAATTAATATATTTGCGTAATATCAAACTACATGATTAACGTGAAAAAGTCACTATTTTAACATATTTGAGGATTTTACCTTCAAATCATAGAGCGAGGTTTCGTATTATTTAGTTCCAAGAAAAGACATATGACAATGTTGTTTCCAATACAAATGATAAAACACAATGTGTTTTCATTAGAAATAACTAAAATGTTCTTGATTTTCCGTTTATATTACCGATGGAAGATGTGCACGTAAAACCGCTCTATTCCGGCTGAAACGTCGATATATGCAATAAAAACAGAACTTCTCCCCTTTTCAATATCTTACTCAGTATTTTAACGAGAAACAAATAGATGTTTGAAAATGAAGTATTTAAGGTTATTATCTAATCAATTATGTGTTTGCATCATTTTTATCGTATATATATGAATTAATACCCATGGACTGAAAATTCACAAAAACGTGGAAAACGGCAAAATATTGCCTAATTCGATGATATTTTGTTTAAATCACATGAAGGAAAAGGGCATGATAAACGTCAAAATATTGCTAAATTCGATGATTTTTCGTACGAAACAAAATGCAAGAAAACTTGCTTAAAATGCAATATTATGCGAAATTCTGAGATTTGAAGGCCAAATCACATATCGTGATACTACATGAAATAGTATCGAAATATTGGTAAAAATGAATATATTTGCGTAATATCAAACTACATGATTAACGTGAAAAAGTCACTATTTTACCATATTTGAGGATTTTACCTTCAAATCATAGAGCGAGGTTTCGTATTATTTAGTTCCAAGAAAAGACATATGACAATGTTGTTTCCAATACAAATGATAAAAAACAATGTGTTTTCATTAGAATTAGCTATAATGTTCTTGATTTTCCGTTTATATTAACGAGGGAAGATGTACACGTAAAACCGCTCTAATCCGGCTGAAATGTCGATATATGCAATAAAAACCGAACTTCTTCCCTTTTCAATATCTTACTCAGTATTTTAACGAGAAACAAATAGATGATTGAAAATGAAGTATTTAAGGTTATTATCTAATCAATTATGTGTTTGCATCATTTTTATCGTATATATATGAATTAATACCCATGGACGGAAAATTCATAGAAACGTGGAAAACGGTAAAATATTGCCTAATTCAATGATATTTTGTTTAAATCACATGAAAGAAAAGGAGATGCTAAACGTCAAAATATTGCTAAATTCGATGATTTTTCGTACGAAACAAAATGCAAGAAAACTTGCTTAAAATGCAATATTATGTGAAATTCTGAGATTTGAAGGCCAAATCACATATCGTGATACTACATGAAATAGTATCGAAATGTTGGTAAAAATGAATATACTTGCGTAATATCAAACTACATGATTAACGTGAAAAAGTCACTATTTTACCATATTTGAGGATTTTACCTTCAAATCATAGAGCGAGGTTTCGTATTATTTAGTTCCAAGAAAAGACATATGACAATGTTGTTTCCAGTACAAATGATAAAAAACAATGTGTTTTCATTAGAATTAACTATAATGTTCTTGATTTCGCGTTTATATTAACGAGGGAAGATGTACACGTAAAACCGCTCTAATCCGGCTGAAACGTCGATATATGCAATAAAAACCGAACTTCTCCCCTTTTCAATATCTTACTCAGTATTTTAACGAGAAACAAATAGATGATTGAAAATGAAGTATTTAAGGTTATTATCTAAGCAATTATGTGTTTGCATCATTTTTATCGTATATATAACGAATTAATACCCATAGACTGAAAATTCACAAAAACGTGGAAAAACGGCAAAATATTGCCTAATTCGATGATATTTTGTTTAAATCAAATAAAGGAAAAGGGGATGATAAACGTCAAAGTATTGCTAAATTCGACGATTTTTCGTACGAAACAAAATGCAAGAGAACTTGCTTAAAATGCAATATTATGCGAAATTCTGAGATTTGAAGGCCAAATCGTGATACTATATGAAATAGTATCGAAATGTTGGTAAAAATGAATATATTTGCGTAATATCAAACTACATGATTAACGTGAAAAAGTCACTATTTTACCATATTTGAGGATTTTACCTTCAAATCATAGAGCGAGGTTTCGTATTATTTAGTTCCAAGAAAAGACATATGACAATGTTGTTTCCAGTACAAATGATAAAAAACAATGTGTTTTCATTAGAATTAACTATAATGTTCTTGATTTTGCGTTTATATTAACGAGGGAAGATGTACACGTAAAACCGCTCTAATCCGGCTGAAACGTCGATATATGCAATAAAAACCGAACTTCTCCCCTTTTCAATATCTTACTCAGTATTTTAACGAGAAACAAATAGATGATTGAAAATGAAGTATTTAAGGTTATTATCTAATCAATTATGTGTTTGCATCATTTTTATCGTATATATAATGAATTAATACCCATAGACTGAAAATTCACAAAAACGTGGAAAAACGGCAAAATATTGCCTAATTCGATGATATTTTGTTTAAATCACATAAAGGAAAAGGGGATGATAAACGTCAAAATATTGCTAAATTCGATGATTTTTCGCACGAAACAAAATGCAAGAAAACCTGCTTAAAATGCAATATTATGCGAAATTCTGAGATTTGAAGGCCAAATCACATATCGTGATACTACATGAAATAGTATCGAAATATTGGTAAAAATTAATATATTTGCGTAATATCAAACTACATGATTAACGTGAAAAAGTCACTATATAACCATATTTGAGGATTTTACCTTCAAATCATAGAGCGAGGTTTCGTATTATTTAGTTCCAAGAAAAGACATATGACAATGTTGTTTCCAATACAAATGATAAAAAACAACGTGTTTTCATTAGAATTAACTATAATGTTCTTGATTTTCCGTTTATATTAACTTGGGAAGATGTACACGTAAAACCGCTCTAATCCGGCTGAAATGTCGATATATGCAATAAAAACCGAACTTCTCCTCTTTTCAATATCTTACTCAGTATTTTAACGAGAAACAAATAGATGATTGAAAATGAAGTATTTAAGGTTATTATCTAATCAATTATGTGTTTGCATCATTTTTATCGTATATATAATGAATTAATACCCATAGACTGAAAATTCACAAAAACGTGGAAAAACGGCAAAATATTGCCTAATTCGATGATATTTTGTTTAAATCAAATAAATGAAAAGGGGATGATAAACGTCAAAGTATTGCTAAATTCGACGATTTTTCGTACGAAACAAAATGCAAGAGAACTTGCTTAAAATGCAATATTATGCGAAATTCTGAGATTTGAAGGCCAAATCGTGATACTACATGAAATAGTATCGAAATGTTGGTAAAAATGAATATATTTGCGTAATATCAATCTACATGATTAACCTGAAAAAGTCACTATTTTACCATATTTGAGGATTTTACCTTCAAATCATAGAGCGAGGTTTCGTATTATTTAGTTCCAAGAAAAGACATATGACAATGTTGTTTCCAATACAAATGATAAAAAACAATGTTTTTTTTAATTAGAATTAACTATAATGTTCTTGATTTTCCGTTTATATTAACGAGGGAAGATGTACACGTAAAAATGCTCTAATCCGGCTGAAACGTCGATATATGCAATAAAAACCGAATGTCTCCCCTTTTCAAATTCTTACTCAGTTTTTTTAACGAGAAACAAATAGATATTTGAAAATGAAGTATTTAAGGTTATTATCTAATCAATTATGTGTTTGCATCATTTTTATCGTATATATATGAATTAATACCCATGGACTGAAAATTCACAAAAACGTGGAAAACGGCAAAATATTGCCTAATTCGATGATATTTTGTTTAAATCACATAAAGGAAAAGGGGATGATAAACGTCAAAATATTGCTAAATTCGATGATTTTTCGCACGAAACAAAATGCAAGAAAACCTGCTTAAAATGCAATATTATGCGAAATTCTGAGATTTGAAGGCCAAATCACATATCGTGATACTACATGAAATAGTATCGAAATATTGGTAAAAATGAATATATTTGCGTAATATCAAACTACATGATTAACGTGAAAAAGTCACTATATAACCATATTTGAGGATTTTCCCTTCAAATCATAGAGCGAGGTTTCGTATTATTTAGTTCCAAGAAAAGACATATGACAATGTTGTTTCCGATACAAATGATAAAAAACAACGTGTTTTCATTAGAATTAACTATAATGTTCTTGATTTTCCGTTTATATTAACTTGGGAAGATGTACACGTAAAACCGCTCTAATCCGGCTGAAACGTCGATATATGCAATAAAAACCGAACTTCTCCCCTTTTCAATATCTTACTCAGTATTTTAACGAGAAACAAATAGATGATTGAAAATGAAGTATTTAAGGTTATTATCTAATCAATTATGTGTTTGCATCATTTTTATCGTATATATAATGAATTAATACCCATAGACTGAAAATTCACAAAAACGTGGAAAAACGGCAAAATATTGCCTAATTCGATGATATTTTGCTTAAATCACATAAAGGAAAAGGGGATGATAAACGTCAAAATATTGCTAAATTCGATGATTTTTCGCACGAAACAAAATGCAAGAAAACCTGCTTAAAATGCAATATTATGCGAAATTCTGAGATTTGAAGGCCAAATCACATATCGTGATACTACATGAAATAGTATCGAAATATTGGTAAAAATGAATATATTTGCGTAATATCAAACTACATGATTAACGTGAAAAAGTCACTATATAACCATATTTGAGGATTTTACCTTCAAATCATAGAGCGAGGTTTCGTATTATTTAGTTCCAAGAAAAGACATATGACAATGTTGTTTCTAATACAAATGATAAAAAACAACGTGTTTTCATTAGAATTAACTATAATGTTCTTGATTTTCCGTTTATATTAACTTGGGAAGATGTACACGTAAAACCGCTCTAATCCGGCTGAAATGTCGATATATGCAATAAAAACCGAACTTCTCCCCTTTTCAATATCTTACTCAGTATTTTAACGAGAAACAAATAGATGATTGAAAATGAAGTATTTAAGGTTATTATCTAATCAATTATGTGTTTGCATCATTTTTATCGTATATATATGAATTAATACCCATGGACGGAAAATTCATAAAAACGTGGAAAACGGCAAAATATTGCCTAATTCAATGATATTTTGTTTAAAACACATGAAGGAAAAGGAGATGATAAACGTCAAAATATTGCTAAATTCGATGATTTTTCGTACGAAACAAAATGCAAGAAAACTTGCTTAAAATGCAATATTATGCGAAATTCTGAGATTTGAAGGCCAAATCACATATCGTGATACTACATGAAATAGTATCGAAATATTGGTAAAAATGAATATATTTACGTAATGTCAAACTACATGAGAAACGTGAAAAAGTCACTATTTAACCATATTTGAGGATTTTAACTTCAAATCATAGAGCGAGGTTTCTATTATTTAGATCCAAGAAAAGACAAATGACAATGTTGTTTCCAATACAAATGATAAAAATCAATGTGTTTGCATTAGAATTAACTAAAATGTTCCTGATTTTCCGTTTATATTACCGATGGAAGATGTACACGTAAAACCGCTCTATTCCGACTGAAACGTCGATATATGCAATAAAAACAGAACTTCTCCCCTTTTCAATATCTTACTCAGTATTTTAACGAGAAACAAATAGTTGATTGAAAATGAAGTATTTAAGGTTATTATCTAATCAATTATGTGTTTGCATCATTTTTATCGTATATATAATGAATTAATACCCATAGACTGAAAATTCACAAAAACGTGGAAAAACGGCAAAATATTGCCTAATTCGATGATATTTTGTTTAAATCAAATAAAGGAAAAGGGGATGATAAACGTCAAAATATTGCTAAATTCGATGATTTTTCGTACGAAACAAAATGCAAGAAAACTTGCTTAAAATGCAATATTAAACGAAATTCTAAGATTTGAAGGCCAAATCACATATCGTGATACTACATGAAATAGTATCGAAATATTGGTAAAAATGAATATATTTGCGTAATATCAAACTACATGATTAACGTGAAAAAGTCACTATTTTACCATATTTGAGGATTTTACCTTCAAATCATAGAGCGAGGTTTCGTATTATTTAGTTCCAAGAAAAGACATATGACAATGTTGTTTCCAGTACAAATGATAAAAAACAATGTGTTTTCAATAGAATTAACTATAATGTTCTTGATTTTCCGTTTATATTAACGAGGGAAGATGTACACGTAAAACCGCTCTAATCCGGCTGAAACGTCGATATATGCAATAAAAACCGAACTTCTCCCCTTTTCAATATCTTACTCAGTATTTTAACGAGAAAAAATAGATGATTGAAAATGAAGTATTTAAGGTTATTTTCTAATCAATTATGTGTTTGCATCATTTTTATCGTATATATATGAATGGACGGAAAAATCATAAAAACGTGGAAAACGGCAAAATATTGCCTAGTTCGATGATATTTTGTTTAAATCACATAAAGGAAAAGGAGATGATAAACGTCAAAATATTGCTAAATTCGATGATTTTTCGTACGAAACAAAATGCAAGAAAACTTGCTTAAAATGCAATATTATGCGAAATTCTGAGATTTGAAGGCCAAATCACATATCGTGATACTACATGAAATAGTATCGAAATGTTGGTAAAAATGAATATATTTGCGTAATATAAACTTCTCCTTCTACATGATTAACGTGAAAAAGTCACTATTTTACCATATTTGAGGATTTTACCTTCAAATCGTGAAGCGAGGTTTCGTATTATTTAGTTCCAAGAAAAGACATATGACAATGTTGTTTCCAATACAAATGATAAAAAACAATGTGTTTTCATTAGAATTAACTATAATGTTCTTGATTTTCCGTTTATATTAACGAGGGAAGATGTACACGTAAAACCGCTCTAATCCGGCTGAAATTTCGATATATGCAATAAAAACCGAACTTCTCCCCTTTTCAATATCTTACTCAGTATTTTAACGAGAAACAAATAGATGATTGAAAATGAAGTATTTAAGGTTATTATCTAATCAATTATGTGTTTGCATCATTTTTATCGTATATATATGAATTAATACCCATGGACGGAAAATTCATAAAAACGTGGAAAACGGCAAAATATTGCCTAATTCAATGATATTTTGTTTAAATCACATGAAGGAAAAGGAGATGATAAACGTCAAAATATTGCTAAATTCGATGATTTTTCGTACGAAACAAAATGCAAGAAAACTTGCTTAAAATGCAATATTATGCGAAATTCTGAGATATGAAGGCCAAATCACATATCGTGATACTACATGAAATAGTATCGAAATATTGGTAAAAATTAATATATTTGCGTAATATCAAACTACATGATTAACGTGAAAAAGTCACTATTTTAACATATTTGAGGATTTTACCTTCAAATCATAGAGCGAGGTTTCGTATTATTTAGTTCCAAGAAAAGACATATGACAATGTTGTTTCCAATACAAATGATAAAACACAATGTGTTTTCATTAGAAATAACTAAAATGTTCTTGATTTTCCGTTTATATTACCGATGGAAGATGTGCACGTAAAACCGCTCTATTCCGGCTGAAACGTCGATATATGCAATAAAAACAGAACTTCTCCCCTTTTCAATATCTTACTCAGTATTTTAACGAGAAACAAATAGATGTTTGAAAATGAAGTATTTAAGGTTATTATCTAATCAATTATGTGTTTGCATCATTTTTATCGTATATATATGAATTAATACCCATGGACTGAAAATTCACAAAAACGTGGAAAACGGCAAAATATTGCCTAATTCGATGATATTTTGTTTAAATCACATGAAGGAAAAGGGCATGATAAACGTCAAAATATTGCTAAATTCGATGATTTTTCGTACGAAACAAAATGCAAGAAAACTTGCTTAAAATGCAATATTATGCGAAATTCTGAGATTTGAAGGCCAAATCACATATCGTGATACTACATGAAATAGTATCGAAATATTGGTAAAAATGAATATATTTGCGTAATATCAAACTACATGATTAACGTGAAAAAGTCACTATTTTACCATATTTGAGGATTTTACCTTCAAATCATAGAGCGAGGTTTCGTATTATTTAGTTCCAAGAAAAGACATATGACAATGTTGTTTCCAATACAAATGATAAAAAACAATGTGTTTTCATTAGAATTAGCTATAATGTTCTTGATTTTCCGTTTATATTAACGAGGGAAGATGTACACGTAAAACCGCTCTAATCCGGCTGAAATGTCGATATATGCAATAAAAACCGAACTTCTTCCCTTTTCAATATCTTACTCAGTATTTTAACGAGAAACAAATAGATGATTGAAAATGAAGTATTTAAGGTTATTATCTAATCAATTATGTGTTTGCATCATTTTTATCGTATATATATGAATTAATACCCATGGACGGAAAATTCATAGAAACGTGGAAAACGGTAAAATATTGCCTAATTCAATGATATTTTGTTTAAATCACATGAAAGAAAAGGAGATGCTAAACGTCAAAATATTGCTAAATTCGATGATTTTTCGTACGAAACAAAATGCAAGAAAACTTGCTTAAAATGCAATATTATGTGAAATTCTGAGATTTGAAGGCCAAATCACATATCGTGATACTACATGAAATAGTATCGAAATGTTGGTAAAAATGAATATACTTGCGTAATATCAAACTACATGATTAACGTGAAAAAGTCACTATTTTACCATATTTGAGGATTTTACCTTCAAATCATAGAGCGAGGTTTCGTATTATTTAGTTCCAAGAAAAGACATATGACAATGTTGTTTCCAGTACAAATGATAAAAAACAATGTGTTTTCATTAGAATTAACTATAATGTTCTTGATTTCGCGTTTATATTAACGAGGGAAGATGTACACGTAAAACCGCTCTAATCCGGCTGAAACGTCGATATATGCAATAAAAACCGAACTTCTCCCCTTTTCAATATCTTACTCAGTATTTTAACGAGAAACAAATAGATGATTGAAAATGAAGTATTTAAGGTTATTATCTAAGCAATTATGTGTTTGCATCATTTTTATCGTATATATAACGAATTAATACCCATAGACTGAAAATTCACAAAAACGTGGAAAAACGGCAAAATATTGCCTAATTCGATGATATTTTGTTTAAATCAAATAAAGGAAAAGGGGATGATAAACGTCAAAGTATTGCTAAATTCGACGATTTTTCGTACGAAACAAAATGCAAGAGAACTTGCTTAAAATGCAATATTATGCGAAATTCTGAGATTTGAAGGCCAAATCGTGATACTATATGAAATAGTATCGAAATGTTGGTAAAAATGAATATATTTGCGTAATATCAAACTACATGATTAACGTGAAAAAGTCACTATTTTACCATATTTGAGGATTTTACCTTCAAATCATAGAGCGAGGTTTCGTATTATTTAGTTCCAAGAAAAGACATATGACAATGTTGTTTCCAGTACAAATGATAAAAAACAATGTGTTTTCATTAGAATTAACTATAATGTTCTTGATTTTGCGTTTATATTAACGAGGGAAGATGTACACGTAAAACCGCTCTAATCCGGCTGAAACGTCGATATATGCAATAAAAACCGAACTTCTCCCCTTTTCAATATCTTACTCAGTATTTTAACGAGAAACAAATAGATGATTGAAAATGAAGTATTTAAGGTTATTATCTAATCAATTATGTGTTTGCATCATTTTTATCGTATATATAATGAATTAATACCCATAGACTGAAAATTCACAAAAACGTGGAAAAACGGCAAAATATTGCCTAATTCGATGATATTTTGTTTAAATCACATAAAGGAAAAGGGGATGATAAACGTCAAAATATTGCTAAATTCGATGATTTTTCGCACGAAACAAAATGCAAGAAAACCTGCTTAAAATGCAATATTATGCGAAATTCTGAGATTTGAAGGCCAAATCACATATCGTGATACTACATGAAATAGTATCGAAATATTGGTAAAAATTAATATATTTGCGTAATATCAAACTACATGATTAACGTGAAAAAGTCACTATATAACCATATTTGAGGATTTTACCTTCAAATCATAGAGCGAGGTTTCGTATTATTTAGTTCCAAGAAAAGACATATGACAATGTTGTTTCCAATACAAATGATAAAAAACAACGTGTTTTCATTAGAATTAACTATAATGTTCTTGATTTTCCGTTTATATTAACTTGGGAAGATGTACACGTAAAACCGCTCTAATCCGGCTGAAATGTCGATATATGCAATAAAAACCGAACTTCTCCTCTTTTCAATATCTTACTCAGTATTTTAACGAGAAACAAATAGATGATTGAAAATGAAGTATTTAAGGTTATTATCTAATCAATTATGTGTTTGCATCATTTTTATCGTATATATAATGAATTAATACCCATAGACTGAAAATTCACAAAAACGTGGAAAAACGGCAAAATATTGCCTAATTCGATGATATTTTGTTTAAATCAAATAAATGAAAAGGGGATGATAAACGTCAAAGTATTGCTAAATTCGACGATTTTTCGTACGAAACAAAATGCAAGAGAACTTGCTTAAAATGCAATATTATGCGAAATTCTGAGATTTGAAGGCCAAATCGTGATACTACATGAAATAGTATCGAAATGTTGGTAAAAATGAATATATTTGCGTAATATCAATCTACATGATTAACCTGAAAAAGTCACTATTTTACCATATTTGAGGATTTTACCTTCAAATCATAGAGCGAGGTTTCGTATTATTTAGTTCCAAGAAAAGACATATGACAATGTTGTTTCCAATACAAATGATAAAAAACAATGTTTTTTTTAATTAGAATTAACTATAATGTTCTTGATTTTCCGTTTATATTAACGAGGGAAGATGTACACGTAAAAATGCTCTAATCCGGCTGAAACGTCGATATATGCAATAAAAACCGAATGTCTCCCCTTTTCAAATTCTTACTCAGTTTTTTTAACGAGAAACAAATAGATATTTGAAAATGAAGTATTTAAGGTTATTATCTAATCAATTATGTGTTTGCATCATTTTTATCGTATATATATGAATTAATACCCATGGACTGAAAATTCACAAAAACGTGGAAAACGGCAAAATATTGCCTAATTCGATGATATTTTGTTTAAATCACATAAAGGAAAAGGGGATGATAAACGTCAAAATATTGCTAAATTCTATGATTTTTCGCACGAAACAAAATGCAAGAAAACCTGCTTAAAATGCAATATTATGCGAAATTCTGAGATTTGAAGGCCAAATCACATATCGTGATACTACATGAAATAGTATCGAAATATTGGTAAAAATGAATATATTTGCGTAATATCAAACTACATGATTAACGTGAAAAAGTCACTATATAACCATATTTGAGGATTTTCCCTTCAAATCATAGAGCGAGGTTTCGTATTATTTAGTTCCAAGAAAAGACATATGACAATGTTGTTTCCGATACAAATGATAAAAAACAACGTGTTTTCATTAGAATTAACTATAATGTTCTTGATTTTCCGTTTATATTAACTTGGGAAGATGTACACGTAAAACCGCTCTAATCCGGCTGAAACGTCGATATATGCAATAAAAACCGAACTTCTCCCCTTTTCAATATCTTACTCAGTATTTTAACGAGAAACAAATAGATGATTGAAAATGAAGTATTTAAGGTTATTATCTAATCAATTATGTGTTTGCATCATTTTTATCGTATATATAATGAATTAATACCCATAGACTGAAAATTCACAAAAACGTGGAAAAACGGCAAAATATTGCCTAATTCGATGATATTTTGCTTAAATCACATAAAGGAAAAGGGGATGATAAACGTCAAAATATTGCTAAATTCGATGATTTTTCGCACGAAACAAAATGCAAGAAAACCTGCTTAAAATGCAATATTATGCGAAATTCTGAGATTTGAAGGCCAAATCACATATCGTGATACTACATGAAATAGTATCGAAATATTGGTAAAAATGAATATATTTGCGTAATATCAAACTACATGATTAACGTGAAAAAGTCACTATATAACCATATTTGAGGATTTTACCTTCAAATCATAGAGCGAGGTTTCGTATTATTTAGTTCCAAGAAAAGACATATGACAATGTTGTTTCTAATACAAATGATAAAAAACAACGTGTTTTCATTAGAATTAACTATAATGTTCTTGATTTTCCGTTTATATTAACTTGGGAAGATGTACACGTAAAACCGCTCTAATCCGGCTGAAATGTCGATATATGCAATAAAAACCGAACTTCTCCCCTTTTCAATATCTTACTCAGTATTTTAACGAGAAACAAATAGATGATTGAAAATGAAGTATTTAAGGTTATTATCTAATCAATTATGTGTTTGCATCATTTTTATCGTATATATATGAATTAATACCCATGGACGGAAAATTCATAAAAACGTGGAAAACGGCAAAATATTGCCTAATTCAATGATATTTTGTTTAAAACACATGAAGGAAAAGGAGATGATAAACGTCAAAATATTGCTAAATTCGATGATTTTTCGTACGAAACAAAATGCAAGAAAACTTGCTTAAAATGCAATATTATGCGAAATTCTGAGATTTGAAGGCCAAATCACATATCGTGATACTACATGAAATAGTATCGAAATATTGGTAAAAATGAATATATTTACGTAATGTCAAACTACATGAGAAACGTGAAAAAGTCACTATTTAACCATATTTGAGGATTTTAACTTCAAATCATAGAGCGAGGTTTCTATTATTTAGATCCAAGAAAAGACAAATGACAATGTTGTTTCCAATACAAATGATAAAAATCAATGTGTTTGCATTAGAATTAACTAAAATGTTCCTGATTTTCCGTTTATATTACCGATGGAAGATGTACACGTAAAACCGCTCTATTCCGACTGAAACGTCGATATATGCAATAAAAACAGAACTTCTCCCCTTTTCAATATCTTACTCAGTATTTTAACGAGAAACAAATAGTTGATTGAAAATGAAGTATTTAAGGTTATTATCTAATCAATTATGTGTTTGCATCATTTTTATCGTATATATAATGAATTAATACCCATAGACTGAAAATTCACAAAAACGTGGAAAAACGGCAAAATATTGCCTAATTCGATGATATTTTGTTTAAATCAAATAAAGGAAAAGGGGATGATAAACGTCAAAATATTGCTAAATTCGATGATTTTTCGTACGAAACAAAATGCAAGAAAACTTGCTTAAAATGCAATATTAAACGAAATTCTAAGATTTGAAGGCCAAATCACATATCGTGATACTACATGAAATAGTATCGAAATATTGGTAAAAATGAATATATTTGCGTAATATCAAACTACATGATTAACGTGAAAAAGTCACTATTTTACCATATTTGAGGATTTTACCTTCAAATCATAGAGCGAGGTTTCGTATTATTTAGTTCCAAGAAAAGACATATGACAATGTTGTTTCCAGTACAAATGATAAAAAACAATGTGTTTTCAATAGAATTAACTATAATGTTCTTGATTTTCCGTTTATATTAACGAGGGAAGATGTACACGTAAAACCGCTCTAATCCGGCTGAAACGTCGATATATGCAATAAAAACCGAACTTCTCCCCTTTTCAATATCTTACTCAGTATTTTAACGAGAAAAAATAGATGATTGAAAATGAAGTATTTAAGGTTATTTTCTAATCAATTATGTGTTTGCATCATTTTTATCGTATATATATGAATGGACGGAAAAATCATAAAAACGTGGAAAACGGCAAAATATTGCCTAGTTCGATGATATTTTGTTTAAATCACATAAAGGAAAAGGAGATGATAAACGTCAAAATATTGCTAAATTCGATGATTTTTCGTACGAAACAAAATGCAAGAAAACTTGCTTAAAATGCAATATTATGCGAAATTCTGAGATTTGAAGGCCAAATCACATATCGTGATACTACATGAAATAGTATCGAAATGTTGGTAAAAATGAATATATTTGCGTAATATAAACTTCTCCTTCTACATGATTAACGTGAAAAAGTCACTATTTTACCATATTTGAGGATTTTACCTTCAAATCGTGAAGCGAGGTTTCGTATTATTTAGTTCCAAGAAAAGACATATGACAATGTTGTTTCCAATACAAATGATAAAAAACAATGTGTTTTCATAAGAATTAACTATAATGTTCTTGATTTTCCGTTTATATTAACGAGGGAAGATGTACACGTAAAACCGCTCTAATCCGGCTGAAATTTCGATATATGCAATAAAAACCGAACTTCTCCCCTTTTCAATATCTTATTCAGTATTTTAACGAGAAACAAATAGATGATTGAAAATGAAGTATTTAAGGTTATTATCTAATCAATTATGTGTTTGCATCATTTTTATCGTATATATATGAATTAATACCCATGGACGGAAAATTCATAAAAACGTGGAAAACGGCAAAATATTGCCTAATTCAATGATATTTTGTTTAAATCACATGAAGGAAAAGGAGATGATAAACGTCAAAATATTGCTAAATTCGATGATTTTTCGTACGAAACAAAATGCAAGAAAACTTGCTTAAAATGCAATATTATGCGAAATTCTGAGATATGAAGGCCAAATCACATATCGTGATACTACATGAAATAGTATCGAAATATTGGTAAAAATTAATATATTTGCGTAATATCAAACTACATGATTAACGTGAAAAAGTCACTATTTTAACATATTTGAGGATTTTACCTTCAAATCATAGAGCGAGGTTTCGTATTATTTAGTTCCACGAAAAGACATATGACAATGTTGTTTCCAATACAAATGATAAAACACAATGTGTTTTCATTAGAAATAACTAAAATGTTCTTGATTTTCCGTTTATATTAACGAGGGAAGATGTACACGTAAAACCGCTCTAATCCGGCTGAAACGTCGATATATGCAATAAAAACCGAACTTCTCCCCTTTTCAATATCTTACTCAGTATTTTAACGAGAAACAAATAGATGATTGAAAATGAAGTATTTAAGGTTATTTTCTAATCAATTATGTGTTTGCATCATTTTTATCGTATATATATGAATGGACGGAAAAATCATAAAAACGTGGAAAACGGCAAAATATTGCCTAGTTCGATGATATTTTGTTTAAATCACATAAAGGAAAAGGAGATGATAAACGTCAAAATATTGCTAAATTCGATGATTTTTCGTACGAAACAAAATGCAAGAAAACTTGCTTAAAATGCAATATTATGCGAAATTCTGAGATATGAAGGCCAAATCACATATCGTGATACTACATGAAATAGTATCGAAATGTTGGTAAAAATGAATATATTTGCGTAATATAAACTTCTCCTTCTACATGATTAACGTGAAAAAGTCACTATTTTACCATATTTGAGGATTTTACCTTCAAATCGTGAAGCGAGGTTTCGTATTATTTAGTTCCAAGAAAAGACATATGACAATGTTGTTTCCAATACAAATGATAAAAAACAATGTGTTTTCATAAGAATTAACTATAATGTTCTTGATTTTCCGTTTATATTAACGAGGGAAGATGTACACGTAAAACCGCTCTAATCCGGCTGAAATTTCGATATATGCAATAAAAACCGAACTTCTCCCCTTTTCAATATCTTATTCAGTATTTTAACGAGAAACAAATAGATGATTGAAAATGAAGTATTTAAGGTTATTATCTAATCAATTATGTATTTGCATCATTTTTATCGTATATATATGAATTAATACCCATGGACGGAAAATTCATAAAAACGTGGAAAACGGCAAAATATTGCCTAATTCAATGATATTTTGTTTAAATCACATGAAGGAAAAGGAGATGCTAAACGTCAAAATATTGCTAAATTCGATGATTTTTCGTACGAAACAAAATGCAAGAAAACTTGCTTAAAATGCAATATTATGCGAAATTCTGAGATATGAAGGCCAAATCACATATCGTGATACTACATGAAATAGTATCGAAATATTGGTAAAAATGAATATATTTGCGTAATATCAAACTACATGATTAACGTGAAAAAGTCACTATTTTACCATATTTGAGGATTTTACCTTCAAATCATAGAGCGAGGTTTCGTATTATTTAGTTCCAAGAAAAGACATATGACAATGTTGTTTCCAGTACAATTGATAAAAAACAATGTGTTTTCATTAGAATTAACTATAATGTTCTTGATTTTGCGTTTATATTAACGAGGGAAGATGTACACGTAAAACCGCTCTAATTCGGCTGAAACGTCGATATATGCAATAAAAACCGAACTTCTCCCCTTTTCAATATCTTACTCAGTATTTTAACGAGAAACAAATAGATGATTGAAAATGAAGTATTTAAGGTTATTATCTAATCAATTATGTGTTTGCATCATTTTTATCGTATATATATGAATTAATACCCATGGACTGAAAATTCACAAAAACGTGGAAAACGGCAAAATATTGCCTAATTCGATGATATTTTGTTTAAATCACATGAAGGAAAAGGGCATGATAAACGTCAAAATATTGCTAAATTCGATGATTTTTCGTACGAAACAAAATGCAAGAAAACTTGCTTAAAATGCAATATTATGCGAAATTCTGAGATTTGAAGGCCAACTCACATATCGTGATACTACATGAAATAGTATCGAAATATTGGTAAAAATGAATATATTTGCGTAATATCAAACTACATGATTAACGTGAAAAAGTCACTATTTTACCATATTTGAGGATTTTACCTTCAAATCATAGAGCGAGGTTTCGTATTATTTAGTTCCAAGAAAAGACATATGACAATGTTGTTTCCAATACAAATGATAAAAAACAATGTGTTTTCATTAGAATTAGCTATAATGTTCTTGATTTTCCGTTTATATTAACGAGGGAAGATGTACACGTAAAACCGCTCTAATCCGGCTGAAATGTCGATATATGCAATAAAAACCGAACTTCTTCCCTTTTCAATATCTTACTCAGCATTTTAACGAGAAACTAATAGATGATTGAAAATGAAGTATTTAAGGTTATTATCTAATCAATTATGTGTTTGCATCATTTTTATCGTATATATAATGAATTAATACCCATAGACTGAAAATTCACAAAAACGTGGAAAAACGGCAAAATATTGCCTAATTCGATGATATTTTGTTTAAATCAAATAAAGGAAAAGGGGATGATAAACGTCAAAGTATTGCTAAACTCGACGATTTTTCGTACGAAACAAAATGCAAGAGAACTTGCTTAAAATGCAATATTATGCGAAATTCTGAGATTTGAAGGCCAAATCGTGATACTATATGAAATAGTATCGAAATGTTGGTAAAAATGAATATATTTGCGTAATATCAAACTACATGTTTAACGTGAAAAAGTCACTATTTTACCATATTTGAGGATTTTACCTTCAAATCATAGAGCGAGGTTTCGTATTATTTAGTTCCAAGAAAAGACATATGACAATGTTGTTTCCAGTACAAATGATAAAAAACAATGTGTTTTCATTAGAATTAACTATAATGTTCTTGATTTTGCGTTTATATTAACGAGGGAAGATGTACACGTAAAACCGCTCTAATCCGGCTGAAACGTCGATATATGCAATAAAAACCGAACTTCTCCCCTTTTCAATATCTTACTCAGTATTTTAACGAGAAACAAATAGATGATTGAAAATGAAGTATTTAAGGTTATTATCTAATCAATTATGTGTTTGCATCATTTTTATCGTATATATAATGAATTAATACCCATAGACTGAAAATTCACAAAAACGTGGAAAAACGGCAAAATATTGCCTAATTCGATGATATTTTGTTTAAATCACATAAAGGAAAAGGGGATGATAAACGTCAAAATATTGCTAAATTCGATGATTTTTCGCACGAAACAAAATGCAAGAAAACCTGCTTAAAATGCAATATTATGCGAAATTCTGAGATTTGAAGGCCAAATCACATATCGTGATACTACATGAAATAGTATCGAAATATTGGTAAAAATTAATATATTTGCGTAATATCAAAGTACATGATTAACGTGAAAAAGTCACTATATAACCATATTTGAGAATTTTACCTTCAAATCATAGAGCGAGGTTTCGTATTATTTAGTTCCAAGAAAAGACATATGACAATGTTGTTTCCAATACAAATGATAAAAAACAACGTGTTTTCATTAGAATTAACTATAATGTTCTTGATTTTCCGTTTATATTAACTTGGGAAGATGTACACGTAAAACCGCTCTAATCCGGCTGAAATGTCGATATATGCAATAAAAACCGAACTTCTCCCCTTTTCAATATCTTACTCAGTATTTTAACGAGAAACAAATAGATGATTGAAAATGAAGTATTTAAGGTTATTATCTAATCAATTATGTGTTTGCATCATTTTTATCGTATATATAATGAATTAATACCCATAGACTGAAAATTCACAAAAACGTGGAAAAACGGCAAAATATTGCCTAATTCGATGATATTTTGTTTAAATCAAATAAAGGAAAAGGGGATGATAAACGTCAAAGTATTGCTAAATTCGACGATTTTTCGTACGAAACAAAATGCAAGAGAACTTGCTTAAAATGCAATATTATGCGAAATTCTGAGATTTGAAGGCCAAATCGTGATACTACATGAAATAGTATCGAAATGTTGGTAAAAATGAATATATTTGCGTAATATCAATCTACATGATTAACCTGAAAAAGTCACTATTTTACCATATTTGAGGATTTTACCTTCAAATCATAGAGCGAGGTTTCGTATTATTTAGTTCCAAGAAAAGACATATGACAATGTTGTTTCCAATACAAATGATAAAAAACAATGTTTTTTTTAATTAGAATTAACTATAATGTTCTTGATTTTCCGTTTATATTAACGAGGGAAGATGTACACGTAAAACCGCTCTAATCCGGCTGAAACGTCGATATATGCAATAAAAACCGAATGTCTCCCCTTTTCAAATTCTTAGTCAGTTTTTTTAACGAGAAACAAATAGATATTTGAAAATGAAGTATTTAAGGTTATTATCTAATCAATTATGTGTTTGCATCATTTTTATCGTATATATATGAATTAATACCCATGGACTGAAAATTCACAAAAACGTGGAAAACGGCAAAATATTGCCTAATTCGATGATATTTTGTTTAAATCACATAAAGGAAAAGGGGATGATAAACGTCAAAATATTGCTAAATTCGATGATTTTTCGCACGAAACAAAATGCAAGAAAACCTGCTTAAAATGCAATATTATGCGAAATTCTGAGATTTGAAGGCCAAATCACATATCGTGATACTACATGAAATAGTATCGAAATATTGGTAAAAATGAATATATTTGCGTAATATCAAACTACATGATTAACGTGAAAAAGTCACTATATAACCATATTTGAGGATTTTACCTTCAAATCATAGAGCGAGGTTTCGTATTATTTAGTTCCAAGAAAAGACATATGACAATGTTGTTTCCGATACAAATGATAAAAAACAACGTGTTTTCATTAGAATTAACTATAATGTTCTTGATTTTCCGTTTATATTAACTTGGGAAGATGTACACGTAAAACCGCTCTAATCCGGCTGAAACGTCGATATATGCAATAAAAACCGAACTTCTCCCCTTTTCAACATCTTACTCAGTATTTTAACGAGAAACAAATAGATGATTGAAAATGAAGTATTTAAGGTTATTATCTAATCAATTATGTGTTTGCATCATTTTTATCGTATATATAATGAATTAATACCCATAGACTGAAAATTCACAAAAACGTGGAAAAACGGCAAAATATTGCCTAATTCGATGATATTTTGTTTAAATCACATAAAGGAAAAGGGGATGATAAACGTCAAAATATTGCTAAATTCGATGATTTTTCGCACGAAACAAAATGCAAGAAAACCTGCTTAAAATGCAATATTATGCGAAATTCTGAGATTTGAAGGCCAAATCACATATCGTGATACTACATGAAATAGTATCGAAATATTGGTAAAAATGAATATATTTGCGTAATATCAAACTACATGATTAACGTGAAAAAGTCACTATATAACCATATTTGAGGATTTTACCTTCAAATCATAGAGCGAGGTTTCGTATTATTTAGTTCCAAGAAAAGACATATGACAATGTTGTTTCTAATACAAATGATAAAAAACAACGTGTTTTCATTAGAATTAACTATAATGTTCTTGATTTTCCGTTTATATTAACTTGGGAAGATGTACACGTAAAACCGCTCTAATCCGGCTGAAATGTCGATATATGCAATAAAAACCGAACTTCTCCCCTTTTCAATATCTTACTCAGTATTTTAACGAGAAACAAATAGTTGATTGAAAATGAAGTATTTAAGGTTATTATTTAATCAATTATGTGTTTGCATCATTTTTATCGTATATATAATGAATTAATACCCATAGACTAAGAATTCACAAAAACGTGGAAAAACGGCAAAATATTGCCTAATTCGATGATATTTTGTTTAAATCAAATAAAGGAAAAGGGGATGATAAACGTCAAAATATTGCTAAATTCGATGATTTTTCGTACGAAACAAAATGCAAGAAAACTTGCTTAAAATGCAATATTATGCGAAATTCTGAGATTTGAAGGCCAAATCGTGATACTACATGAAATAGTATCGAAATGTTGGTAAAAATGAATATACTTGCGTAATATCAAACTACATGATTAACGTGAAAAAGTCACTATTTTACCATATTTGAGGATTTTACCTTCAAATCATAGAGCGAGGTTTCGTATTATTTAGTTCCAAGAAAAGACATATGACAATGTTGTTTCCAGTACAAATGATAAAAAACAATGTGTTTTCATTAGAATTAACTATAATGTTCTTGATTTCGCGTTTATATTAACGAGGGAAGATGTACACGTAAAACCGCTCTAATCCGGCTGAAACGTCGATATATGCAACAAAAACCGAACTTCTCCCCTTTTCAATATCTTACTCAGTATTTTAACGAGAAACAAATAGATGATTGAAAATGAAGTATTTAAGGTTATTATCTAATCAATTATGTGTTTGCATCATTTTTATCGTATATATAATGAATTAATACCCATAGACTGAAAATTCACAAAAACGTGGAAAAACGGCAAAATATTGCCTAATTCGATGATATTTTGTTTAAATCAAATAAAGGAAAAGGGGATGATAAACGTCAAAGTATTGCTAAATTCGACGATTTTTCGTACGAAACAAAATGCAAGAGAACTTGCTTAAAATGCAATATTATGCGAAATTCTGAGATTTGAAGGCCAAATCGTGATACTATATGAAATAGTATCAAAATGTTGGTAAAAATGAATATATTTGCGTAATATCAAACTACATGTTTAACGTGAAAAAGTCACTATTTTACCATATATGAGGATTTTACCTTCAAATCATAGAGCGAGGTTTCGTATTATTTAGTTCCAAGAAAAGACATATGACAATGTTGTTTCCAGTACAAATGATAAAAAACAATGTGTTTTCATTAGAATTAACTATAATGTTCTTGATTTTGCGTTTATATTAACGAGGGAAGATGTACACGTAAAACCGCTCTAATCCGGCTGAAACGTCGATATATGCAATAAAAACCGAACTTCTCCCCTTTTCAATATCTTACTCAGTATTTTAACGAGAAACAAATAGATGATTGAAAATGAAGTATTTAAGGTTATTATCTAATCAATTATGTGTTTGCATCATTTTTATCGTATATATAATGAATTAATACCCATAGACTGAAAATTCACAAAAACGTGGAAAAACGGCAAAATATTGCCTAATTCGATGATATTTTGTTTAAATCACATAAAGGAAAAGGGGATGATAAACGTCAAAATATTGCTAAATTCGATGATTTTTCGCACGAAACAAAATGCAAGAAAACCTGCTTAAAATGCAATATTATGCGAAATTCTGAGATTTGAAGGCCAAATCACATATCGTGATACTACATGAAATAGTATCGAAATATTGGTAAAAATTAATATATTTGCGTAATATCAAAGTACATGATTAACGTGAAAAAGTCACTATATAACCATATTTGAGGATTTTACCTTCAAATCATAGAGCGAGGTTTCGTATTATTTAGTTCCAAGAAAAGACATATGACAATGTTGTTTCCAATACAAATGATAAAAAACAACGTGTTTTCATTAGAATTAACTATAATGTTCTTGATTTTCCGTTTATATTAACTTGGGAAGATGTACACGTAAAACCGCTCTAATCCGGCTGAAATGTCGATATATGCAATAAAAACCGAACTTCTCCCCTTTTCAATATCTTACTCAGTATTTTAACGAGAAACAAATAGATGATTGAAAATGAAGTATTTAAGGTTATTATCTAATCAATTATGTGTTTGCATCATTTTTATCGTATATATAATGAATTAATACCCATAGACTGAAAATTCACAAAAACGTGGAAAAACGGCAAAATATTGCCTAATTCGATGATATTTTGTTTAAATCAAATAAAGGAAAAGGGGATGATAAACGTCAAAGTATTGCTAAATTCGACGATTTTTCGTACGAAACAAAATGCAAGAGAACTTGCTTAAAATGCAATATTATGCGAAATTCTGAGATTTGAAGGCCAAATCGTGATACTACATGAAATAGTATCGAAATGTTGGTAAAAATGAATATATTTGCGTAATATCAATCTACATGATTAACCTGAAAAAGTCACTATTTTACCATATTTGAGGATTTTACCTTCAAATCATAGAGCGAGGTTTCGTATTATTTAGTTCCAAGAAAAGACATATGACAATGTTGTTTCCAATACAAATGATAAAAAACAATGATTTTTTTAATTAGAATTAACTATAATGTTCTTGATTTTCCGTTTATATTAACGAGGGAAGATGTACACGTAAAACCGCTCTAATCCGGCTGAAACGTCGATATATGCAATAAAAACCGAATGTCTCCCCTTTTCAAATTCTTAGTCAGTTTTTTTAACGAGAAACAAATAGATATTTGAAAATGAAGTATTTAAGGTTATTATCTAATCAATTATGTGTTTGCATCATTTTTATCGTATATATATGAATTAATACCCATGGACTGAAAATTCACAAAAACGTGGAAAACGGCAAAATATTGCCTAATTCGATGATATTTTGTTTAAATCACATAAAGGAAAAGGGGGATGATAAACGTCAAAATATTGCTAAATTCGATGATTTTTCGCACGAAACAAAACGCAAGAAAACCTGCTTAAAAGGCAATATTATGCGAAATTCTGAGATTTGAAGGCCAAATCACATATCGTGATACTACATGAAATAGTATCGAAATATTGGTAAAAATGAATATATTTGCGTAATATCAAACTACATGATTAACGTGAAAAAGTCACTATATAACCATATTTGAGGATTTTACCTTCAAATCATAGAGCGAGGTTTCGTATTATTTAGTTCCAAGAAAAGACATATGACAATGTTGTTTCCGATACAAATGATAAAAAACAACGTGTTTTCATTAGAATTAACTATAATGTTCTAGATTTTCCGTTTATATTAACTTGGGAAGATGTACACGTAAAACCGCTCTAATCCGGCTGAAACGTCGATATATGCAATAAAAACCGAACTTCTCCCCTTTTCAATATCTTACTCAGTATTTTAACGAGAAACAAATAGATGATTGAAAATGAAGTATTTAAGGTTATTATCTAATCAATTATGTGTTTGCATCATTTTTATCGTATATATAATGAATTAATACCCATAGACTGAAAATTCACAAAAACGTGGAAAAACGGCAAAATATTGCCTAATTCGATGATATTTTGTTTAAATCACATAAAGGAAAGGGGATGATAAACGTCAAAATATTGCTAAATTCGATGATTTTTCGCACGAAACAAAATGCAAGAAAACCTGCTTAAAATGCAATATTATGCGAAATTCTGAGATTTGAAGGCCAAATCACATATCGTGATACTACATGAAATAGTATCGAAATATTGGTAAAAATGAATATATTTGCGTAATATCAAACTACATGATTAACGTGAAAAAGTCACTATATAACCTTATTTGAGGATTTTACCTTCAAATCATAGAGCGAGGTTTCGTATTATTTAGTTCCAAGAAAAGACATATGACAATGTTGTTTCTAATACAAATGATAAAAAACAACGTGTTTTCATTAGAATTAACTATAATGTTCTTGATTTTCCGTTTATATTAACTTGGGAAGATGTACACGTAAAACCGCTCTAATCCGGCTGAAATGTCGATATATGCAATAAAAACCGAACTTCTCCCCTTTTCAATATCTTACTCAGTATTTTAACGAGAAACAAATAGATGATTGAAAATGAAGTATTTAAGGTTATTATCTAATCAATTATGTGTTTGCATCATTTTTATCGTATATATATGAATTAATACCCATGGACGGAAAATTCATAAAAAACGTGGAAAACGGCAAAATATTGCCTAATTCAATGATATTTTGTTTAATACACATGAAGGAAAAGGAGATGATAAACGTCAAAATATTGCTAAATTCGATGATTTTTCGTACGAAACAAAATGCAAGAAAACTTGCTTAAAATGCAATATTATGCGAAATTCTGAGATTTGAAGGCCAAATCACATATCGTGATACTACATGAAATAGTATCGAAATATTGGTAAAAATGAATATATTTACGTAATGTCAAACTACATGAGAAACGTGAAAAAAGTCACTATTTAACCATATTTGAGGATTTTAACTTCAAATCATAGAGCGAGGTTTCGTATTATTTAGATCCAAGAAAAGACAAATGACAATGTTGTTTCCAATACAAATGATAAAAATCAATGTGTTTGCATTAGAATTAACTAAAATGTTCCTGATTTTCCGTTTATATTACCGATGGAAGATGTACACGTAAAACCGCTCTATTCCGACTGAAACGTCGATATATGCAATAAAAACTGAACTTCTTCCCTTTTCAATATCTTACTCAGTATTTTAACGAGAAAGAAATAGTTGATTGAAACTGAAGTATTTAAGGTTATTATCTAATCAATTATGTGTTTGCATCATTTTTATCGTATATATAATGAATTAATACCCATAGACTGAAAATTCACAAAAACGTGGAAAAACGGCAAAATATTGCCTAATTCGATGATATTTTGTTTAAATCAAATAAAGGAAAAGGGGATGATAAACGTCAAAGTATTGCTAAATTCGACGATTTTTCGTACGAAACAAAATGCAAGAGAACTTGCTTAAAATGCAATATTATGCGAAATTCTGAGATTTGAAGGCCAAATCGTGATACTACATGAAATAGTATCGAAATGTTGGTAAAAATGAATATATTTGCGTAATATCAATCTACATGATTAACCTGAAAAAGTCACTATTTTACCATATTTGAGGATTTTACCTTCAAATCATAGAGCGAGGTTTCGTATTATTTAGTTCCAAGAAAAGACATATGAAAATGTTGTTTCCAGTACAAATGATAAAAAACAATGTGTTTTCATTAGAATTAACTATAATGTTCTTGATTTTGCGTTTATATTAACGAGGGAAGATGTACACGTAAAACCGCTCTAATCCGGCTGAAACGTCGATATATGCAATAAAAACCGAACTTCTCCCCTTTTCAATATCTTACTCAGTATTTTAACGAGAAACAAATAGATGATTGAAAATGAAGTATTTAAGGTTATTATCTAATCAATTATGTGTTTGCATCATTTTTATCGTATATATAATGAATTAATACCCATAGACTGAAAATTCACAAAAACGTGGAAAAACGGCAAAATATTGCCTAATTCGATGATATTTTGTTTAAATCACATAAAGGAAAAGGGGATGATAAACGTCAAAATATTGCTAAATTCGATGATTTTTCGCACGAAACAAAATGCAAGAAAACCTGCTTAAAATGCAATATTATGCGAAATTCTGAGATTTGAAGGCCAAATCACATATCGTGATACTACATGAAATAGTATCGAAATATTGGTAAAAATGAATATATTTGCGTAATATCAAACTACATGATTAACGTGAAAAAGTCACTATATAACCATATTTGAGGATTTTACCTTCAAATCATAGAGCGAGGTTTCGTATTATTTAGTTCCAAGAAAAGACATATGACAATGTTGTTTCCAATACAAATGATAAAAAACAACGTGTTTTCATTAGAATTAACTATAATGTTCTTGATTTTCCGTTTATATTAACTTGGGAAGATGTACACGTAAAACCGCTCTAATCCGGCTGAAATGTCGATATATGCAATAAAAACCGAACTTCTCCCCTTTTTAATATCTTACTCAGTATTTTAACGAGAAACAAATAGATGATTGAAAATGAAGTATTTAAGGTTATTATCTAATCAATTATGTGTTTGCATCATTTTTATCGTATATATATGAATTAATACCCATGGACGGAAAATTCATAAAAACGTGGAAAACGGCAAAATATTGCCTAATTCAATGATATTTTGTTTAAAACACATGAAGGAAAAGGAGATGATAAACGTCAAAATATTGCTAAATTCGATGATTTTTCGTACGAAACAAAATGCAAGAAAACTTGCTTAAAATGCAATATTATGCGAAATTCTGAGATTTGAAGGCCAAATCACATATCGTGATACTACATGAAATAGTATCGAAATATTGGTAAAAATGAATATATTTACGTAATGTCAAACTACATGAGAAACGTGAAAAAAGTCACTATTTAACCATATTTGAGGATTTTAACTTCAAATCATAGAGCGAGGTTTCGTATTATTTAGATCCAAGAAAAGACAAATGACAATGTTGTTTCCAATACAAATGATAAAAATCAATGTGTTTGCATTAGAATTAACTAAAATGTTCCTGATTTTCCGTTTATATAACCGATGGAAGATGTACACGTAAAACCGCTCTATTCCGACTGAAACGTCGATATATGCAATAAAAACAGAACTTCTCCCCTTTTCAATATCTTACTCAGTATTTTAACGAGAAAGAAATAGTTGATTGAAACTGAAGTATTTAAGGTTATTATCTAATCAATTATGTGTTTGCATCATTTTTATCGTATATATAATGAATTAATACCCATAGACTGAAAATTCACAAAAACGTGGAAAAACGGCAAAATATTGCCTAATTCGATGATATTTTGTTTAAATCACAAAAAGGAAAAGGGGATGATAAACGTCAAAATATTGCTAAATTCGATGATTTTTCGCACGAAACAAAATGCAAGAAAACCTGCTTAAAATGCAATATTATGCGAAATTCTGAGATTTGAAGGCCAAATCACATATCGTGATACTACATGAAATAGTTTCGAAATATTGGTAAAAATGAATATATTTGCGTAATATCAAACTACATGATTAACGTGAAAAAGTCACTATATAACCATATTTGAGGATTTTACCTTCAAATCATAGAGCGAGGTTTCGTATTATTTAGTTCCAAGAAAAGACATATGACAATGTTGTTTCCGATATAAATGATAAAAAACAACGTGTTTTCATTAGAATTAACTATAATGTTCTTGATTTTCCGTTTATATTAACTTGGGAAGATGTACACGTAAAACCGCTCTAATCCGGCTGAAACGTCGATATATGCAATAAAAACCGAACTTCTCCCCTTTTCAATATCTTACTCAGTATTTTAACGAGAAACAAATAGATGAATGAAAATGAAGTATTTAAGGTTATTATCTAATCAATTATGTGTTTGCATCATTTTTATCGTATATATAATGAATTAATACCCATAGACTGAAAATTCACAAAAACGTGGAAAAACGGCAAAATATTGCCTAATTCGATGATATTTTGTTTAAATCACATAAAGGAAAAGGGGATGATAAACGTCAAAATATTGCTAAATTCGATGATTTTTCGCACGAAACAAAATGCAAGAAAACCTGCTTAAAATGCAATATTATGCGAAATTCTGATATTTGAACGCCAAATCACATATCGTGATACTACATGAAATAGTATCGAAATATTGGTAAAAATGAATATATTTGCGTAATATCAAACTACATGATTAACGTGAAAAAGTCACTATATAACCATATTTGAGGATTTTACCTTCAAATCATAGAGCGAGGTTTCGTATTATTTAGTTCCAAGAAAAGACATATGACAATGTTGTTTCTAATACAAATGATAAAAAACAACGTGTTTTCATTAGAATTAACTATAATGTTCTTGATTTTCCGTTTATATTAACTTGGGAAGATGTACACGTAAAACCGCTCTAATCCGGCTGAAATGTCGATATATGCAATAAAAACCGAACTTCTCCCCTTTTCAATATCTTACTCAGTATTTTAACGAGAAACAAATAGATGATTGAAAATGAAGTATTTAAGGTTATTATCTAATCAATTATGTGTTTGCATCATTTTTATCGTATATATAATGAATTAATACCCATGGACGGAAAATTCATAAAAACGTGGAAAACGGCAAAATATTGCCTAATTCAATGATATTTTGTTTAAAACACATGAAGGAAAAAGAGATGATAAACGTAAAAATATTGCTAAATTCGATGATTTTTCGCACGAAACAAAATGCAAGAAAACCTGCTTAAAATGCAATATTATGCGAAATTCTGATATTTGAAGGCCAAATCACATATCGTGATACTACATGAAATAGTATCGAAATATTGGTAAAAATGAATATATTTGCGTAATATCAAACTACATGATTAACGTGAAAAAGTCACTATATAACCATATTTGAGGATTTTACCTTCAAATCATAGAGCGAGGTTTCGTATTATTTAGTTCCAAGAAAAGACATATGACAATGTTGTTTCTAATACAAATGATAAAAAACAACGTGTTTTCATTAGAATTAACTATAATGTTCTTGATTTTCCGTTTATATTAACTTGGGAAGATGTACACGTAAAACCGCTCTAATCCGGCTGAAATGTCGATATATGCAATAAAAACCGAACTTCTCCCCTTTTCAATATCTTACTCAGTATTTTAACGAGAAACAAATAGATGATTGAAAATGAAGTATTTAAGGTTATTATCTAATCAATTATGTGTTTGCATCATTTTTATCGTATATATAATGAATTAATACCCATGGACGGAAAATTCATAAAAACGTGGAAAACGGCAAAATATTGCCTAATTCAATGATATTTTGTTTAAAACACATGAAGGAAAAAGAGATGATAAACGTAAAAATATTGCTAAATTCGATGATTTTTCGTACGAAACAAAATGCAAGAAAACTTGCTTAAAATGCAATATTATGCGAAATTCTGAGATTTGAAGGCCAAATCACATATCGTGATACTACATGAAATAGTATCGAAATATTGGTAAAAATGGATATATTTACGTAATGTCAAACTACATGAGAAACGTGAAAAAAGTCACTATTTAACCATATTTGAGGATTTTAACTTCAAATCATAGAGCGAGGTTTCGTATTATTTAGATCCAAGAAAAGACAAATGACAATGTTGTTTCCAATACAAATGATAAAAATCAATGTGTTTGCATTAGAATTAACTAAAATGTTCCTGATTTTCCGTTTATATTACCGATGGAAGATGTACACGTAAAACCGCTCTATTCCGACTGAAACGTCGATATATGCAATAAAAACAGAACTTCTCCCCTTTTCAATATCTTACTCAGTATTTTAACGAGAAAGAAATAGTTGATTGAAACTGAAGTATTTAAGGTTATTATCTAATCAATTATGTGTTTGCATCATTTTTATCGTATATATAATGAATTAATACCCATAGACTGAAAATTCACAAAAACGTGGAAAAACGGCAAAATATTGCCTAATTCGATGATATTTTGTTTAAATCAAATAAAGGAAAAGGGGATGATAAACGTCAAAGTATTGCTAAATTCGACGATTTTTCGTACGAAACAAAATGCAAGAGAACTTGCTTAAAATGCAATATTATGCGAAATTCTGAGATTTGAAGGCCAAATCGTGATACTACATGAAATAGTATCGAAATGTTGGTAAAAATGAATATATTTGCGTAATATCAATCTACATGATTAACCTGAAAAAGTCACTATTTTACCATATTTGAGGATTTTAACTTCAAATCATAGAGCGAGGTTTCGTATTATTTAGTTCCAAGAAAAGACATATGACAATGTTGTTTCCAGTACAAATGATAAAAAACAATGTGTTTTCATTAGAATTAACTATAATGTTCTTGATTTTGCGTTTATATTAACGAGGGAAGATGTACACGTAAAACCGCTCTAATCCGGCTGAAACGTCGATATATGCAATAAAAACCGAACTTCTCCCCTTTTCAATATCTTACTCAGTATTTTAACGAGAAACAAATAGATGATTGAAAATGAAGTATTTAAGGTTATTATCTAATCAATTATGTGTTTGCATCATTTTTATCGTATATATAATGAATTAATACCCATAGACTGAAAATTCACAAAAACGTGGAAAAACGGCAAAATATTGCCTAATTCGATGATATTTTGTTTAAATCACATAAAGGAAAAGGGGATGATAAACGTCAAAATATTGCTAAATTCGATGATTTTTCGCACGAAACAAAATGCAAGAAAACCTGCTTAAAATGCAATATTATGCGAAATTCTGAGATTTGAAGGCCAAATCACATATCGTGATACTACATGAAATAGTATCGAAATATTGGTAAAAATGAATATATTTGCGTAATATCAAAGTACATGATTAACGTGAAAAAGTCACTATATAACCATATTTGAGGATTTTACCTTCAAATCATAGAGCGAGGTTTCGTATTATTTAGTTCCAAGAAAAGACATATGACAATGTTGTTTCCAATACAAATGATAAAAAACAACGTGTTTTCATTAGAATTAACTATAATGTTCTTGATTTTCCGTTTATATTAACTTGGGAAGATGTACACGTAAAACCGCTCTAATCCGGCTGAAATGTCGATATATGCAATAAAAACCGAACTTCTCCCCTTTTCAATATCTTACTCAGTATTTTAACGAGAAACAAATAGATGATTGAAAATGAAGTATTTAAGGTTATTATCTAATCAATTATGTGTTTGCATCATTTTTATCGTATATATAATGAATTAATACCCATAGACTGAAAATTCACAAAAACGTGGAAAAACGGCAAAATATTGCCTAATTCGATGATATTTTGTTTAAATCAAATAAAGGAAAAGGGGATGATAAACGTCAAAGTATTGCTAAATTCGACGATTTTTCGTACGAAACAAAATGCAAGAGAACTTGCTTAAAATGCAATATTATGCGAAATTCTGAGATTTGAAGGCCAAATCGTGATACTACATGAAATAGTATCGAAATGTTGGTAAAAATGAATATATTTGCGTAATATCAATCTACATGATTAACCTGAAAAAGTCACTATTTTACCATATTTGAGGATTTTACCTTCAAATCATAGAGCGAGGTTTCGTATTATTTAGTTCCAAGAAAAGACATATGACAATGTTGTTTCCAATACAAATGATAAAAAACAATGATTTTTTTAATTAGAATTAACTATAATGTTCTTGATTTTCCGTTTATATTAACGAGGGAAGATGTACACGTAAAACCGCTCTAATCCGGCTGAAACGTCGATATATGCAATAAAAACCGAATGTCTCCCCTTTTCAAATTCTTAGTCAGTTTTTTTAACGAGAAACAAATAGATATTTGAAAATGAAGTATTTAAGGTTATTATCTAATCAATTATGTGTTTGCATCATTTTTATCGTATATATATGAATTAATACCCATGGACTGAAAATTCACAAAAACGTGGAAAACGGCAAAATATTGCCTAATTCGATGATATTTTGTTTAAATCACATAAAGGAAAAGGGGGATGATAAACGTCAAAATATTGCTAAATTCGATGATTTTTCGCACGAAACAAAATGCAAGAAAACCTGCTTAAAAGGCAATATTATGCGAAATTCTGAGATTTGAAGGCCAAATCACATATCGTGATACTACATGAAATAGTATCGAAATATTGGTAAAAATGAATATATTTGCGTAATATCAAACTACATGATTAACGTGAAAAAGTCACTATATAACCATATTTGAGGATTTTACCTTCAAATCATAGAGCGAGGTTTCGTATTATTTAGTTCCAAGAAAAGACATATGACAATGTTGTTTCCGATACAAATGATAAAAAACAACGTGTTTTCATTAGAATTAACTATAATGTTCTTGATTTTCCGTTTATATTAACTTGGGAAGATGTACACGTAAAACCGCTCTAATCCGGCTGAAACGTCGATATATGCAATAAAAACCGAACTTCTCCCCTTTTCAACATCTTACTCAGTATTTTAACGAGAAACAAATAGATGATTGAAAATGAAGTATTTAAGGTTATTATCTAATCAATTATGTGTTTGCATCATTTTTATCGTATATATAATGAATTAATACCCATAGACTGAAAATTCACAAAAACGTGGAAAAACGGCAAAATATTGCCTAATTCGATGATATTTTGTTTAAATCACATAAAGGAAAAGGGGATGATAAACGTCAAAATATTGCTAAATTCGATGATTTTTCGCACGAAACAAAATGCAAGAAAACCTGCTTAAAATGCAATATTATGCGAAATTCTGAGATTTGAAGGCCAAATCACATATCGTGATACTACATGAAATAGTATCGAAATATTGGTAAAAATGAATATATTTGCGTAATATCAAACTACATGATTAACGTGAAAAAGTCACTATATAACCTTATTTGAGGATTTTACCTTCAAATCATAGAGCGAGGTTTCGTATTATTTAGTTCCAAGAAAAGACATATGACAATGTTGTTTCTAATACAAATGATAAAAAACAACGTGTTTTCATTAGAATTAACTATAATGTTCTTGATTTTCCGTTTATATTAACTTGGGAAGATGTACACGTAAAACCGCTCTAATCCGGCTGAAATGTCGATATATGCAATAAAAACCGAACTTCTCCCCTTTTCAATATCTTACTCAGTATTTTAACGAGAAACAAATAGATGATTGAAAATGAAGTATTTAAGGTTATTATCTAATCAATTATGTGTTTGCATCATTTTTATCGTATATATATGAATTAATACCCATGGACGGAAAATTCATAAAAACGTGGAAAACGGCAAAATATTGCCTAATTCAATGATATTTTGTTTAATACACATGAAGGAAAAGGAGATGATAAACGTCAAAATATTGCTAAATTCGATGATTTTTCGTACGAAACAAAATGCAAGAAAACTTGCTTAAAATGCAATATTATGCGAAATTCTGAGATTTGAAGGCCAAATCACATATCGTGATACTACATGAAATAGTATCGAAATATTGGTAAAAATGAATATATTTACGTAATGTCAAACTACATGAGAAACGTGAAAAAAGTCACTATTTAACCATATTTGAGGATTTTAACTTCAAATCATAGAGCGAGGTTTCGTATTATTTAGATCCAAGAAAAGACAAATGACAATGTTGTTTCCAATACAAATGATAAAAATCAATGTGTTTGCATTAGAATTAACTAAAATGTTCCTGATTTTCCGTTTATATTACCGATGGAAGATGTACACGTAAAACCGCTCTATTCCGACTGAAACGTCGATATATGCAATAAAAACAGAACTTCTTCCCTTTTCAATATCTTACTCAGTATTTTAACGAGAAAGAAATAGTTGATTGAAACTGAAGTATTTAAGGTTATTATCTAATCAATTATGTGTTTGCATCATTTTTATCGTATATATAATGAATTAATACCCATAGACTGAAAATTCACAAAAACGTGGAAAAACGGCAAAATATTGCCTAATTCGATGATATTTTGTTTAAATCAAATAAAGGAAAAGGGGATGATAAACGTCAAAGTATTGCTAAATTCGACGATTTTTCGTACGAAACAAAATGCAAGAGAACTTGCTTAAAATGCAATATTATGCGAAATTCTGAGATTTGAAGGCCAAATCGTGATACTACATGAAATAGTATCGAAATGTTGGTAAAAATGAATATATTTGCGTAATATCAATCTACATGATTAACCTGAAAAAGTCACTATTTTACCATATTTGAGGATTTTACCTTCAAATCATAGAGCGAGGTTTCGTATTATTTAGTTCCAAGAAAAGACATATGAAAATGTTGTTTCCAGTACAAATGATAAAAAACAATGTGTTTTCATTAGAATTAACTATAATGTTCTTGATTTTGCGTTTATATTAACGAGGGAAGATGTACACGTAAAACCGCTCTAATCCGGCTGAAACGTCGATATATGCAATAAAAACCGAACTTCTCCCCTTTTCAATATCTTACTCAGTATTTTAACGAGAAACAAATAGATGATTGAAAATGAAGTATTTAAGGTTATTATCTAATCAATTATGTGTTTGCATCATTTTTATCGTATATATAATGAATTAATACCCATAGACTGAAAATTCACAAAAACGTGGAAAAACGGCAAAATATTGCCTAATTCGATGATATTTTGTTTAAATCACATAAAGGAAAAGGGGATGATAAACGTCAAAATATTGCTAAATTCGATGATTTTTCGCACGAAACAAAATGCAAGAAAACCTGCTTAAAATGCAATATTATGCGAAATTCTGAGATTTGAAGGCCAAATCACATATCGTGATACTACATGAAATAGTATCGAAATATTGGTAAAAATGAATATATTTGCGTAATATCAAACTACATGATTAACGTGAAAAAGTCACTATATAACCATATTTGAGGATTTTACCTTCAAATCATAGAGCGAGGTTTCGTATTATTTAGTTCCAAGAAAAGACATATGACAATCTTGTTTCCAATACAAATGATAAAAAACAACGTGTTTTCATTAGAATTAACTATAATGTTCTTGATTTTCCGTTTATATTAACTTGGGAAGATGTACACGTAAAACCGCTCTAATCCGGCTGAAACGTCGATATATGCAATAAAAACCGAACTTCTCCCCTTTTCAACATCTTACTCAGTATTTTAACGAGAAACAAATAGATGATTGAAAATGAAGTATTTAAGGTTATTATCTAATCAATTATGTGTTTGCATCATTTTTATCGTATATATAATGAATTAATACCCATAGACTGAAAATTCACAAAAACGTGGAAAAACGGCAAAATATTGCCTAATTCGATGATATTTTGTTTAAATCACATAAAGGAAAAGGGGATGATAAACGTCAAAATATTGCTAAATTCGATGATTTTTCGCACGAAACAAAATGCAAGAAAACCTGCTTAAAATGCAATATTATGCGAAATTCTGAGATTTGAAGGCCAAATCACATATCGTGATACTACATGAAATAGTATCGAAATATTGGTAAAAATGAATATATTTGCGTAATATCAAACTACATGATTAACGTGAAAAAGTCACTATATAACCTTATTTGAGGATTTTACCTTCAAATCATAGAGCGAGGTTTCGTATTATTTAGTTCCAAGAAAAGACATATGACAATGTTGTTTCTAATACAAATGATAAAAAACAACGTGTTTTCATTAGAATTAACTATAATGTTCTTGATTTTCCGTTTATATTAACTTGGGAAGATGTACACGTAAAACCGCTCTAATCCGGCTGAAATGTCGATATATGCAATAAAAACCGAACTTCTCCCCTTTTCAATATCTTACTCAGTATTTTAACGAGAAACAAATAGATGATTGAAAATGAAGTATTTAAGGTTATTATCTAATCAATTATGTGTTTGCATCATTTTTATCGTATATATATGAATTAATACCCATGGACGGAAAATTCATAAAAACGTGGAAAACGGCAAAATATTGCCTAATTCAATGATATTTTGTTTAATACACATGAAGGAAAAGGAGATGATAAACGTCAAAATATTGCTAAATTCGATGATTTTTCGTACGAAACAAAATGCAAGAAAACTTGCTTAAAATGCAATATTATGCGAAATTCTGAGATTTGAAGGCCAAATCACATATCGTGATACTACATGAAATAGTATCGAAATATTGGTAAAAATGAATATATTTACGTAATGTCAAACTACATGAGAAACGTGAAAAAAGTCACTATTTAACCATATTTGAGGATTTTAACTTCAAATCATAGAGCGAGGTTTCGTATTATTTAGATCCAAGAAAAGACAAATGACAATGTTGTTTCCAATACAAATGATAAAAATCAATGTGTTTGCATTAGAATTAACTAAAATGTTCCTGATTTTCCGTTTATATTACCGATGGAAGATGTACACGTAAAACCGCTCTATTCCGACTGAAACGTCGATATATGCAATAAAAACAGAACTTCTTCCCTTTTCAATATCTTACTCAGTATTTTAACGAGAAAGAAATAGTTGATTGAAACTGAAGTATTTAAGGTTATTATCTAATCAATTATGTGTTTGCATCATTTTTATCGTATATATAATGAATTAATACCCATAGACTGAAAATTCACAAAAACGTGGAAAAACGGCAAAATATTGCCTAATTCGATGATATTTTGTTTAAATCAAATAAAGGAAAAGGGGATGATAAACGTCAAAGTATTGCTAAATTCGACGATTTTTCGTACGAAACAAAATGCAAGAGAACTTGCTTAAAATGCAATATTATGCGAAATTCTGAGATTTGAAGGCCAAATCGTGATACTACATGAAATAGTATCGAAATGTTGGTAAAAATGAATATATTTGCGTAATATCAATCTACATGATTAACCTGAAAAAGTCACTATTTTACCATATTTGAGGATTTTACCTTCAAATCATAGAGCGAGGTTTCGTATTATTTAGTTCCAAGAAAAGACATATGAAAATGTTGTTTCCAGTACAAATGATAAAAAACAATGTGTTTTCATTAGAATTAACTATAATGTTCTTGATTTTGCGTTTATATTAACGAGGGAAGATGTACACGTAAAACCGCTCTAATCCGGCTGAAACGTCGATATATGCAATAAAAACCGAACTTCTCCCCTTTTCAATATCTTACTCAGTATTTTAACGAGAAACAAATAGATGATTGAAAATGAAGTATTTAAGGTTATTATCTAATCAATTATGTGTTTGCATCATTTTTATCGTATATATAATGAATTAATACCCATAGACTGAAAATTCACAAAAACGTGGAAAAACGGCAAAATATTGCCTAATTCGATGATATTTTGTTTAAATCACATAAAGGAAAAGGGGATGATAAACGTCAAAATATTGCTAAATTCGATGATTTTTCGCACGAAACAAAATGCAAGAAAACCTGCTTAAAATGCAATATTATGCGAAATTCTGAGATTTGAAGGCCAAATCACATATCGTGATACTACATGAAATAGTATCGAAATATTGGTAAAAATGAATATATTTGCGTAATATCAAAGTACATGATTAACGTGAAAAAGTCACTATATAACCATATTTGAGGATTTTACCTTCAAATCATAGAGCGAGGTTTCGTATTATTTAGTTCCAAGAAAAGACATATGACAATGTTGTTTCCAATACAAATGATAAAAAACAACGTGTTTTCATTAGAATTAACTATAATGTTCTTGATTTTCCGTTTATATTAACTTGGGAAGATGTACACGTAAAACCGCTCTAATCCGGCTGAAATGTCGATATATGCAATAAAAACCGAACTTCTCCCCTTTTCAATATCTTACTCAGTATTTTAACGAGAAACAAATAGATGATTGAAAATGAAGTATTTAAGGTTATTATCTAATCAATTATGTGTTTGCATCATTTTTATCGTATATATAATGAATTAATACCCATAGACTGAAAATTCACAAAAACGTGGAAAAACGGCAAAATATTGCCTAATTCGATGATATTTTGTTTAAATCAAATAAAGGAAAAGGGGATGATAAACGTCAAAGTATTGCTAAATTCGACGATTTTTCGTACGAAACAAAATGCAAGAGAACTTGCTTAAAATGCAATATTATGCGAAATTCTGAGATTTGAAGGCCAAATCGTGATACTACATGAAATAGTATCGAAATGTTGGTAAAAATGAATATATTTGCGTAATATCAATCTACATGATTAACCTGAAAAAGTCACTATTTTACCATATTTGAGGATTTTACCTTCAAATCATAGAGCGAGGTTTCGTATTATTTAGTTCCAAGAAAAGACATATGACAATGTTGTTTCCAATACAAATGATAAAAAACAATGATTTTTTTAATTAGAATTAACTATAATGTTCTTGATTTTCCGTTTATATTAACGAGGGAAGATGTACACGTAAAACCGCTCTAATCCGGCTGAAACGTCGATATATGCAATAAAAACCGAATGTCTCCCCTTTTCAAATTCTTAGTCAGTTTTTTTAACGAGAAACAAATAGATATTTGAAAATGAAGTATTTAAGGTTATTATCTAATCAATTATGTGTTTGCATCATTTTTATCGTATATATATGAATTAATACCCATGGACTGAAAATTCACAAAAACGTGGAAAACGGCAAAATATTGCCTAATTCGATGATATTTTGTTTAAATCACATAAAGGAAAAGGGGGATGATAAACGTCAAAATATTGCTAAATTCGATGATTTTTCGCACGAAACAAAATGCAAGAAAACCTGCTTAAAAGGCAATATTATGCGAAATTCTGAGATTTGAAGGCCAAATCACATATCGTGATACTACATGAAATAGTATCGAAATATTGGTAAAAATGAATATATTTGCGTAATATCAAACTACATGATTAACGTGAAAAAGTCACTATATAACCATATTTGAGGATTTTACCTTCAAATCATAGAGCGAGGTTTCGTATTATTTAGTTCCAAGAAAAGACATATGACAATGTTGTTTCCGATACAAATGATAAAAAACAACGTGTTTTCATTAGAATTAACTATAATGTTCTTGATTTTCCGTTTATATTAACTTGGGAAGATGTACACGTAAAACCGCTCTAATCCGGCTGAAACGTCGATATATGCAATAAAAACCGAACTTCTCCCCTTTTCAACATCTTACTCAGTATTTTAACGAGAAACAAATAGATGATTGAAAATGAAGTATTTAAGGTTATTATCTAATCAATTATGTGTTTGCATCATTTTTATCGTATATATAATGAATTAATACCCATAGACTGAAAATTCACAAAAACGTGGAAAAACGGCAAAATATTGCCTAATTCGATGATATTTTGTTTAAATCACATAAAGGAAAAGGGGATGATAAACGTCAAAATATTGCTAAATTCGATGATTTTTCGCACGAAACAAAATGCAAGAAAACCTGCTTAAAATGCAATATTATGCGAAATTCTGAGATTTGAAGGCCAAATCACATATCGTGATACTACATGAAATAGTATCGAAATATTGGTAAAAATGAATATATTTGCGTAATATCAAACTACATGATTAACGTGAAAAAGTCACTATATAACCTTATTTGAGGATTTTACCTTCAAATCATAGAGCGAGGTTTCGTATTATTTAGTTCCAAGAAAAGACATATGACAATGTTGTTTCTAATACAAATGATAAAAAACAACGTGTTTTCATTAGAATTAACTATAATGTTCTTGATTTTCCGTTTATATTAACTTGGGAAGATGTACACGTAAAACCGCTCTAATCCGGCTGAAATGTCGATATATGCAATAAAAACCGAACTTCTCCCCTTTTCAATATCTTACTCAGTATTTTAACGAGAAACAAATAGATGATTGAAAATGAAGTATTTAAGGTTATTATCTAATCAATTATGTGTTTGCATCATTTTTATCGTATATATATGAATTAATACCCATGGACGGAAAATTCATAAAAACGTGGAAAACGGCAAAATATTGCCTAATTCAATGATATTTTGTTTAATACACATGAAGGAAAAGGAGATGATAAACGTCAAAATATTGCTAAATTCGATGATTTTTCGTACGAAACAAAATGCAAGAAAACTTGCTTAAAATGCAATATTATGCGAAATTCTGAGATTTGAAGGCCAAATCACATATCGTGATACTACATGAAATAGTATCGAAATATTGGTAAAAATGAATATATTTACGTAATGTCAAACTACATGAGAAACGTGAAAAAAGTCACTATTTAACCATATTTGAGGATTTTAACTTCAAATCATAGAGCGAGGTTTCGTATTATTTAGATCCAAGAAAAGACAAATGACAATGTTGTTTCCAATACAAATGATAAAAATCAATGTGTTTGCATTAGAATTAACTAAAATGTTCCTGATTTTCCGTTTATATTACCGATGGAAGATGTACACGTAAAACCGCTCTATTCCGACTGAAACGTCGATATATGCAATAAAAACAGAACTTCTTCCCTTTTCAATATCTTACTCAGTATTTTAACGAGAAAGAAATAGTTGATTGAAACTGAAGTATTTAAGGTTATTATCTAATCAATTATGTGTTTGCATCATTTTTATCGTATATATAATGAATTAATACCCATAGACTGAAAATTCACAAAAACGTGGAAAAACGGCAAAATATTGCCTAATTCGATGATATTTTGTTTAAATCAAATAAAGGAAAAGGGGATGATAAACGTCAAAGTATTGCTAAATTCGACGATTTTTCGTACGAAACAAAATGCAAGAGAACTTGCTTAAAATGCAATATTATGCGAAATTCTGAGATTTGAAGGCCAAATCGTGATACTACATGAAATAGTATCGAAATGTTGGTAAAAATGAATATATTTGCGTAATATCAATCTACATGATTAACCTGAAAAAGTCACTATTTTACCATATTTGAGGATTTTACCTTCAAATCATAGAGCGAGGTTTCGTATTATTTAGTTCCAAGAAAAGACATATGAAAATGTTGTTTCCAGTACAAATGATAAAAAACAATGTGTTTTCATTAGAATTAACTATAATGTTCTTGATTTTGCGTTTATATTAACGAGGGAAGATGTACACGTAAAACCGCTCTAATCCGGCTGAAACGTCGATATATGCAATAAAAACCGAACTTCTCCCCTTTTCAATATCTTACTCAGTATTTTAACGAGAAACAAATAGATGATTGAAAATGAAGTATTTAAGGTTATTATCTAATCAATTATGTGTTTGCATCATTTTTATCGTATATATAATGAATTAATACCCATAGACTGAAAATTCACAAAAACGTGGAAAAACGGCAAAATATTGCCTAATTCGATGATATTTTGTTTAAATCACATAAAGGAAAAGGGGATGATAAACGTCAAAATATTGCTAAATTCGATGATTTTTCGCACGAAACAAAATGCAAGAAAACCTGCTTAAAATGCAATATTATGCGAAATTCTGAGATTTGAAGGCCAAATCACATATCGTGATACTACATGAAATAGTATCGAAATATTGGTAAAAATGAATATATTTGCGTAATATCAAACTACATGATTAACGTGAAAAAGTCACTATATAACCATATTTGAGGATTTTACCTTCAAATCATAGAGCGAGGTTTCGTATTATTTAGTTCCAAGAAAAGACATATGACAATCTTGTTTCCAATACAAATGATAAAAAACAACGTGTTTTCATTAGAATTAACTATAATGTTCTTGATTTTCCGTTTATATTAACTTGGGAAGATGTACACGTAAAACCGCTCTAATCCGGCTGAAACGTCGATATATGCAATAAAAACCGAACTTCTCCCCTTTTCAACATCTTACTCAGTATTTTAACGAGAAACAAATAGATGATTGAAAATGAAGTATTTAAGGTTATTATCTAATCAATTATGTGTTTGCATCATTTTTATCGTATATATAATGAATTAATACCCATAGACTGAAAATTCACAAAAACGTGGAAAAACGGCAAAATATTGCCTAATTCGATGATATTTTGTTTAAATCACATAAAGGAAAAGGGGATGATAAACGTCAAAATATTGCTAAATTCGATGATTTTTCGCACGAAACAAAATGCAAGAAAACCTGCTTAAAATGCAATATTATGCGAAATTCTGAGATTTGAAGGCCAAATCACATATCGTGATACTACATGAAATAGTATCGAAATATTGGTAAAAATGAATATATTTGCGTAATATCAAACTACATGATTAACGTGAAAAAGTCACTATATAACCTTATTTGAGGATTTTACCTTCAAATCATAGAGCGAGGTTTCGTATTATTTAGTTCCAAGAAAAGACATATGACAATGTTGTTTCTAATACAAATGATAAAAAACAACGTGTTTTCATTAGAATTAACTATAATGTTCTTGATTTTCCGTTTATATTAACTTGGGAAGATGTACACGTAAAACCGCTCTAATCCGGCTGAAATGTCGATATATGCAATAAAAACCGAACTTCTCCCCTTTTCAATATCTTACTCAGTATTTTAACGAGAAACAAATAGATGATTGAAAATGAAGTATTTAAGGTTATTATCTAATCAATTATGTGTTTGCATCATTTTTATCGTATATATATGAATTAATACCCATGGACGGAAAATTCATAAAAACGTGGAAAACGGCAAAATATTGCCTAATTCAATGATATTTTGTTTAATACACATGAAGGAAAAGGAGATGATAAACGTCAAAATATTGCTAAATTCGATGATTTTTCGTACGAAACAAAATGCAAGAAAACTTGCTTAAAATGCAATATTATGCGAAATTCTGAGATTTGAAGGCCAAATCACATATCGTGATACTACATGAAATAGTATCGAAATATTGGTAAAAATGAATATATTTACGTAATGTCAAACTACATGAGAAACGTGAAAAAAGTCACTATTTAACCATATTTGAGGATTTTAACTTCAAATCATAGAGCGAGGTTTCGTATTATTTAGATCCAAGAAAAGACAAATGACAATGTTGTTTCCAATACAAATGATAAAAATCAATGTGTTTGCATTAGAATTAACTAAAATGTTCCTGATTTTCCGTTTATATTACCGATGGAAGATGTACACGTAAAACCGCTCTATTCCGACTGAAACGTCGATATATGCAATAAAAACAGAACTTCTTCCCTTTTCAATATCTTACTCAGTATTTTAACGAGAAAGAAATAGTTGATTGAAACTGAAGTATTTAAGGTTATTATCTAATCAATTATGTGTTTGCATCATTTTTATCGTATATATAATGAATTAATACCCATAGACTGAAAATTCACAAAAACGTGGAAAAACGGCAAAATATTGCCTAATTCGATGATATTTTGTTTAAATCAAATAAAGGAAAAGGGGATGATAAACGTCAAAGTATTGCTAAATTCGACGATTTTTCGTACGAAACAAAATGCAAGAGAACTTGCTTAAAATGCAATATTATGCGAAATTCTGAGATTTGAAGGCCAAATCGTGATACTACATGAAATAGTATCGAAATGTTGGTAAAAATGAATATATTTGCGTAATATCAATCTACATGATTAACCTGAAAAAGTCACTATTTTACCATATTTGAGGATTTTACCTTCAAATCATAGAGCGAGGTTTCGTATTATTTAGTTCCAAGAAAAGACATATGAAAATGTTGTTTCCAGTACAAATGATAAAAAACAATGTGTTTTCATTAGAATTAACTATAATGTTCTTGATTTTGCGTTTATATTAACGAGGGAAGATGTACACGTAAAACCGCTCTAATCCGGCTGAAACGTCGATATATGCAATAAAAACCGAACTTCTCCCCTTTTCAATATCTTACTCAGTATTTTAACGAGAAACAAATAGATGATTGAAAATGAAGTATTTAAGGTTATTATCTAATCAATTATGTGTTTGCATCATTTTTATCGTATATATAATGAATTAATACCCATAGACTGAAAATTCACAAAAACGTGGAAAAACGGCAAAATATTGCCTAATTCGATGATATTTTGTTTAAATCACATAAAGGAAAAGGGGATGATAAACGTCAAAATATTGCTAAATTCGATGATTTTTCGCACGAAACAAAATGCAAGAAAACCTGCTTAAAATGCAATATTATGCGAAATTCTGAGATTTGAAGGCCAAATCACATATCGTGATACTACATGAAATAGTATCGAAATATTGGTAAAAATGAATATATTTGCGTAATATCAAACTACATGATTAACGTGAAAAAGTCACTATATAACCATATTTGAGGATTTTACCTTCAAATCATAGAGCGAGGTTTCGTATTATTTAGTTCCAAGAAAAGACATATGACAATCTTGTTTCCAATACAAATGATAAAAAACAACGTGTTTTCATTAGAATTAACTATAATGTTCTTGATTTTCCGTTTATATTAACTTGGGAAGATGTACACGTAAAACCGCTCTAATCCGGCTGAAATGTCGATATATGCAATAAAAACCGAACTTCTCCCCTTTTTAATATCTTACTCAGTATTTTAACGAGAAACAAATAGATGATTGAAAATGAAGTATTTAAGGTTATTATCTAATCAATTATGTGTTTGCATCATTTTTATCGTATATATATGAATTAATACCCATGGACGGAAAATTCATAAAAACGTGGAAAACGGCAAAATATTGCCTAATTCAATGATATTTTGTTTAAAACACATGAAGGAAAAGGAGATGATAAACGTCAAAATATTGCTAAATTCGATGATTTTTCGTACGAAACAAAATGCAAGAAAACTTGCTTAAAATGCAATATTATGCGAAATTCTGAGATTTGAAGGCCAAATCACATATCGTGATACTACATGAAATAGTATCGAAATATTGGTAAAAATGAATATATTTACGTAATGTCAAACTACATGAGAAACGTGAAAAAAGTCACTATTTAACCATATTTGAGGATTTTAACTTCAAATCATAGAGCGAGGTTTCGTATTATTTAGATCCAGGAAAAGACAAATGACAATGTTGTTTCCAATACAAATGATAAAAATCAATGTGTTTGCATTAGAATTAACTAAAATGTTCCTGATTTTCCGTTTATATTACCGATGGAAGATGTACACGTAAAACCGCTCTATTCCGACTGAAACGTCGATATATGCAATAAAAACAGAACTTCTCCCCTTTTCAATATCTTACTCAGTATTTTAACGAGAAAGAAATAGTTGATTGAAACTGAAGTATTTAAGGTTATTATCTAATCAATTATGTGTTTGCATCATTTTTATCGTATATATAATGAATTAATACCCATAGACTGAAAATTCACAAAAACGTGGAAAAACGGCAAAATATTGCATAATTCGATGATATTTTGTTTAAATCACATAAAGGAAAAGGGGATGATAAACGTCAAAATATTGCTAAATTCGATGATTTTTCGCACGAAACAAAATGCAAGAAAACCTGCTTAAAATGCAATATTATGCGAAATTCTGAGATTTGAAGGCCAAATCACATATCGTGATACTACATGAAATAGTATCGAAATATTGGTAAGAATGAATATATTTGCGTAATATCAAACTACATGATTAACGTGAAAAAGTCACTATATAACCATATTTGAGGATTTTACCTTCAAATCATAGAGCGAGGTTTCGTATTATTTAGTTCCAAGAAAAGACATATGACAATGTTGTTTCCGATACAAATGATAAAAAACAACGTGTTTTCATTAGAATTAACTATAATGTTCTTGATTTTCCGTTTATATTAACTTGGGAAGATGTACACGTAAAACCGCTCTAATCCGGCTGAAACGTCGATATATGCAATAAAAACCGAACTTCTCCCCTTTTCAATATCTTACTCAGTATTTTAACGAGAAACAAATAGATGATTGAAAATGAAGTATTTAAGGTTATTATCTAATCAATTATGTGTTTGCATCATTTTTATCGTATATATAATGAATTAATACCCATAGACTGAAAATTCACAAAAACGTGGAAAAACGGCAAAATATTGCCTAATTCGATGATATTTTGTTTAAATCACATAAAGGAAAAGGGGATGATAAACGTCAAAATATTGCTAAATTCGATGATTTTTCGCACGAAACAAAATGCAAGAAAACCTGCTTAAAATGCAATATTATGCGAAATTCTGATATTTGAAGGCCAAATCACATATCGTGATACTACATGAAATAGTATCGAAATATTGGTAAAATGAATATATTTGCGTAATATCAAACTACATGATTAACGTGAAAAAGTCACTATATAACCATATTTGAGGATTTTACCTTCAAATCATAGAGCGAGGTTTCGTATTATTTAGTTCCAAGAAAAGACATATGACAATGTTGTTTCTAATACAAATGATAAAAAACAACGTGTTTTCATTAGAATTAACTATAATGTTCTTGATTTTCCGTTTATATTAACTTGGGAAGATGTACACGTAAAACCGCTCTAATCCGGCTGAAATGTCGATATATGCAATAAAAACCGAACTTCTCCCCTTTTCAATATCTTACTCAGTATTTTAACGAGAAACAAATAGATGATTGAAAATGAAGTATTTAAGGTTATTATCTAATCAATTATGTGTTTGCATCATTTTTATCGTATATATAATGAATTAATACCCATGGACGGAAAATTCATAAAAACGTGGAAAACGGCAAAATATTGCCTAATTCAATGATATTTTGTTTAAAACACATGAAGGAAAAAGAGATGATAAACGTAAAAATATTGCTAAATTCGATGATTTTTCGTACGAAACAAAATGCAAGAAAACTTGCTTAAAATGCAATATTATGCGAAATTCTGAGATTTGAAGGCCAAATCACATATCGTGATACTACATGAAATAGTATCGAAATATTGGTAAAAATGGATATATTTACGTAATGTCAAACTACATGAGAAACGTGAAAAAAGTCACTATTTAACCATATTTGAGGATTTTAACTTCAAATCATAGAGCGAGGTTTCGTATTATTTAGATCCAAGAAAAGACAAATGACAATGTTGTTTCCAATACAAATGATAAAAATCAATGTGTTTGCATTAGAATTAACTAAAATGTTCCTGATTTTCCGTTTATATTACCGATGGAAGATGTACACGTAAAACCGCTCTATTCCGACTGAAACGTCGATATATGCAATAAAAACAGAACTTCTCCCCTTTTCAATATCTTACTCAGTATTTTAACGAGAAAGAAATAGTTGATTGAAACTGAAGTATTTAAGGTTATTATCTAATCAATTATGTGTTTGCATCATTTTTATCGTATATATAATGAATTAATACCCATAGACTGAAAATTCACAAAAACGTGGAAAAACGGCAAAATATTGCCTAATTCGATGATATTTTGTTTAAATCAAATAAAGGAAAAGGGGATGATAAACGTCAAAGTATTGCTAAATTCGACGATTTTTCGTACGAAACAAAATGCAAGAGAACTTGCTTAAAATGCAATATTATGCGAAATTCTGAGATTTGAAGGCCAAATCGTGATACTACATGAAATAGTATCGAAATGTTGGTAAAAATGAATATATTTGCGTAATATCAATCTACATGATTAACCTGAAAAAGTCACTATTTTACCATATTTGAGGATTTTACCTTCAAATCATAGAGCGAGGTTTCGTATTATTTAGTTCCAAGAAAAGACATATGACAATGTTGTTTCCAGTACAAATGATAAAAAACAATGTGTTTTCATTAGAATTAACTATAATGTTCTTGATTTTGCGTTTATATTAACGAGGGAAGATGTACACGTAAAACCGCTCTAATCCGGCTGAAACGTCGATATATGCAATAAAAACCGAACTTCTCCCCTTTTCAATATCTTACTCAGTATTTTAACGAGAAACAAATAGATGATTGAAAATGAAGTATTTAAGGTTATTATCTAATCAATTATGTGTTTGCATCATTTTTATCGTATATATAATGAATTAATACCCATAGACTGAAAATTCACAAAAACGTGGAAAAACGGCAAAATATTGCCTAATTCGATGATATTTTGTTTAAATCACATAAAGGAAAAGGGGATGATAAACGTCAAAATATTGCTAAATTCGGTGATTTTTCGCACGAAACAAAATGCAAGAAAACCTGCTTAAAATGCAATATTATGCGAAATTCTGAGATTTGAAGGCCAAATCACATATCGTGATACTACATGAAATAGTATCGAAATATTGGTAAAAATGAATATATTTGCGTAATATCAAACTACATGATTAACGTGAAAAAGTCACTATATAACCATATTTGAGGATTTTACCTTCAAATCATAGAGCGAGGTTTCGTATTATTTAGTTCCAAGAAAAGACATATGACAATGTTGTTTCCAATACAAATGATAAAAAACAACGTGTTTTCATTAGAATTAACTATAATGTTCTTGATTTTCCGTTTATATTAACTTGGGAAGATGTACACGTAAAACCGCTCTAATCCGGCTGAAATGTCGATATATGCAATAAAAACCGAACTTCTCCCCTTTTCAATATCTTACTCAGTATTTTAACGAGAAACAAATAGATGATTGAAAATGAAGTATTTAAGGTTATTATCTAATCAATTATGTGTTTGCATCATTTTTATCGTATATATATGAATTAATACCCATGGACGGAAAATTCATAAAAACGTGGAAAACGGCAAAATATTGCCTAATTCAATGATATTTTGTTTAAAACACATGAAGGAAAAGGAGATGATAAACGTCAAAATATTGCTAAATTCGATGATTTTTCGTACGAAACAAAATGCAAGAAAACTTGCTTAAAATGCAATATTATGCGAAATTCTGAGATTTGAAGGCCAAATCACATATCGTGATACTACATGAAATAGTATCGAAATAATGGTAAAAATGAATATATTTACGTAATGTCAAACTACATGAGAAACGTGAAAAAAGTCACTATTTAACCATATTTGAGGATTTTAACTTCAAATCATAGAGCGAGGTTTCGTATTATTTAGATCCAAGAAAAGACAAATGACAATGTTGTTTCCAATACAAATGATAAAAATCAATGTGTTTGCATTAGAATTAACTAAAATGTTCCTGATTTTCCGTTTATATTACCGATGGAAGATGTACACGTAAAACCGCTCTATTCCGACTGAAACGTCGATATATGCAATAAAAACAGAACTTCTCCCCTTTTCAATATCTTACTCAGTATTTTAACGAGAAAGAAATAGTTGATTGAAACTGAAGTATTTAAGGTTATTATCTAATCAATTATGTGTTTGCATCATTTTTATCGTATATATAATGAATTAATACCCATAGACTGAAAATTCACAAAAACGTGGAAAAACGGCAAAATATTGCCTAATTCGATGATATTTTGTTTAAATCAAATAAAGGAAAAGGGGATGATAAACGTCAAAATATTGCTAAATTCGATGATTTTTCGTACGAAACAAAATGCAAGAAAACTTGCTTAAAATGCAATATTGTACGAAATTCTATGATTTGAAGGCCAAATCACATATCGTGATACTACATGAAATAGTATCGAAATATTGGTAAAAATGAATATATTTGCGTAATATCAAACTACATGATTAACGTGAAAAAGTCACTATTTTACCATATTTGAGGATTTTACCTTCAAATCATAGAGCGAGGTTTCGTATTATTTAGTTCCAAGAAAAGACATATGACAATGTTGTTTCCAATACAAATGATATAAAACAACGTGTTTTCATTAGAATCAACTATAATGTTCTTGATTTTCCGTTTATATTAACTTGGGAAGATGTACACGTAAAACCGCTCTAATCCGGCTGAAATGTCGATATATGCAATAAAAACCGAACTTCTCCCCTTTTCAATATCTTACTCAGTATTTTAACGAGAAACAAATAGATGATTGAAAATGAAGTATTTAAGGTTATTATCTAATCAATTATGTGTTTGCATCATTTTTATCGTATATATATGAATTAATACCCATGGACGGAAAATTCATAAAAACGTGGAAAACGGCAAAATATTGCCTAATTCAATGATATTTTGTTTAAAACACATGAAGGAAAAGGAGATGATAAACGTCAAAATATTGCTAAATTCGATGATTTTTCGTACGAAACAAAATGCAAGAAAACTTGCTTAAAATGCAATATTATGCGAAATTCTGAGATTTGAAGGCCAAATCACATATCGTGATACTACATGAAATAGTATCGAAATATTGGTAAAAAAGAATATATTTACGTAATGTCAAACTACATGAGAAACGTGAAAAAAAGTCACTATTTAACCATATTTGAGGATTTTAACTTCAAATCATAGAGCGAGGTTTCGTATTATTTAGATCCAAGAAAAGACAAATGACAATGTTGTTTCCAATACAAATGATAAAAATCAATGTGTTTGCATTAGAATTAACTAAAATGTTCCTGATTTTCCGTTTATATTACCGATGGAAGATGTACACGTAAAACCGCTCAATTCCGACTGAAACGTCGATATATGCAATAAAAACAGAACTTCCCCTTTTCAATATCTTACTCAGTATTTTAACGAGAAACAAATAGTTGATTGAAAATGAAGTATTTAAGGTTATTATCTAATCAATTATGTGTTTGCATCATTTTTATCGTATATATAATGAATTAATACCCATAGACTGAAAATTCACAAAAACGTGGAAAAACGGCAAAATATTGCCTAATTCGATGATATTTTGTTTAAATCAAATAAAGGAAAAGGGGATGATAAACGTCAAAATATTGCTAAATTCGATGATTTTTCGTACGAAACAAAATGCAAGAAAACTTGCTTAAAATGCAATATTATACGAAATTCTAAGATTTGAAGGCCATATCACATATAGTGATACTACATGAAATAGTATCGAAATATTGGTAAAAATGAATATATTTGCGTAATATCAAACTACATGATTAACGTGAAAAAGTCACTATTTTACCATATTGGAGGATTTTACCTTCAAATCATAGAGCGAGGTTTCGTATTATTTAGTTCCAAGAAAAGACATACGACAATGTTGTTTCCAGTACAAATGATAAAAAACAATGTGTTTTCAGTAGAATTAACTATAATGTTCTTGATTTTCCGTTTATATTAACGAGGGAAGATGTACACGTAAAACCGCTCTAATCCGGCTGAAACGTCGATATATGCAATAAAAACCGAACTTCTCCCCTTTTCAATATCTTACTCAGTATTTTAACGAGAAACAAATAGATGATTGAAAATGAAGTATTTAAGGTTATTATCTAATCAATTATGTGTTTGCATCATTTTTATCGTATATATATGAATACCATGGACAGAAAATTCATAAAAACGTGGAAAACGGCAAAAAATTGCCTAATTCAATGATATTTTGTTTAAAACACATGAAGGAAAAGGAGATGATAAACGTCAAAATATTGCTAAATTCGATGATTTTTCGTACGAAACAAAATGCAAGAAAACTTGCTTAAAATGCAATATTATGCGAAATTCTGAGATTTGAAGGCCAAATCACATATCGTGATACTACATGAAATACTATCGAAATATTGGTAAAAATGAATATATTTACGTAATGTCAAACTACGTGAGAAACGTGAAAAAAGTCACTATATAACCATATTTGAGGATTTTAACTTCAAATCATAGAGCGAGGTTTCGTATTATTTAGATCCAAGAAAAGACAAATGACAATGTTGTTTCCAATACAAATGATAAAAATCAATGTCTTTGCATTAGAATTAACTAAAATGTTCCTGATTTTCCGTTTAATATTGCCTAATTCGATGATATTTTGTTTAAATCAAATAAAGGAAAAGGGGATGATAACCGTCAAAATATTGCTAAATTCGATGATTTTTCGTACGAAACAAAATGCAAGAAAACTTGCTTAAAATGCAATATTATACGAAATTCTAAGATTTGAAGGCCATATCACATATCGTGATACTACATGAAATAGTATCGAAATATTGGTAAAAATGAATATATTTGCGTAATATCAAACTACATGATTAACGTGAAAAAGTCACTATTTTACCATATTTGAGGATTTTACCTTCAAATCATAGAGCGAGGTTTCGTATTATTTAGTTCCAAGAAAAGACATATGACAATGTTGTTTCCAGTACAAATGATAAAAAACAATGTGTTTTCAATAGAATTAACTATAATGTTCTTGATTTTCCGTTTATATTAACGAGGGAAGATGTACACGTAAAACCGCTCTAATCCGGCTGAAACGTCGATATATGCAATAAAAACCGAACTTCTCCCCTTTTCAATATCTTACTCAGTATTTTAACGAGAAACAAATAGATGATTGAAAATGAAGTATTTAAGGTTATTATCTAATCAATTATGTGTTTGCATCATTTTTATCGAATATATATGAATTAATACCCATGGACGGAAAATTCATATAAACGTGGAAAACGGGAAAATATTGATTAATTCAATGATATTTTGTTTAAAACACATGAAGGAAAAGGAGATGATAAACGTCAAAATATTGCTAAATTCGATGATTTTTCGTACGAAACAAAATACAAGAAAACTTGCTTAAAATGCAATATTATGCGAAATTCTGAGATTTGAAGGCCAAATCACATATCGTGATACTACATGAAATAGTATCGAAATATTGGTAAAAATGAATATATTTACGTAATGTCTAACTACATGAGAAACGTGAAAAAAGTCACTATTTAACCATATTTGAGGATTTTAACTTCAAATCATAGATCGAGGTTTCGTATTATTTAGATCCAAGAAAAGACAAATGACAATGTTGTTTCCAATACAAATGATAAAAATCAATGTGTTTGCATTAGAATTAACTAAAATGTTCCTGATTTTCGGTTTATATTACCGATGGAAGATGTACACGTAAAACCGCTCTATTCCGACTGAAACGTCGATATATGCAATAAAAACAGAACTTCTCCCCTTTTCAATATCTTACTCAGTATTTTAACGAGAAACAAATAGTTGATTGAAAATGAAGTATTTAAGGTTATTATCTAATCAATTATGTGTTTGCATCATTTTTATCGTATATATAATGAATTAATACCCATAGACTGAAAATTCACAAAAACGTGGAAAAACGGCAAAATATTGCCTAATTCGATGATATTTTGTTTAAATCAAATAAAGGAAAAGGGGATGATAAACGTCAAAATATTGCTAAATTCGATGATTTTTCGTACGAAACAAAATGCAAGAAAACTTGCTTAAAATGCAATATTATACGAAATTCTAAGATTTGAAGGCCAAATCACATATCGTGATACTACATGAAATAGTATCGAAATATTGGTAAAAATGAATATATTTGCGTAATATCAAACTACATGATTAACGTGAAAAAGTCACTATTTTACTATATTTGAGGATTTTACCTTCAAATCATAGAGCGAGGTTTCGTATTATTTAGTTCCAAGAAAAGACATATGACAATGTTGTTTCCAGTACAAATGATAAAAAACAATGTGTTTTCAATAGAATTAACTATAATGTTCTTGATTTTCCGTTTATATTAACGAGGAAAGATGTACACGTAAAACCGCTCTAATCCGGCTGAAACGTCGATATATGCAATAAAAACCGAACTTCTCCCCTTTTCAATATCTTACTCAGTATTTTAACGAGAAACAAATAGATGATTGAAAATGAAGTATTTAAGGTTATTATCTAATCAATTATGTGTTTGCATCATTTTTATCGTATATATATGAATGGACGGAAAAATCATAAAAACGTGGAAAACGGCAAAATATTGCCTAGTTCGATGATATTTTGTTTAAATCACATAAAGGAAAAGGAGATGATGAACGTCAAAATATTGCTAAATTCGGTGATTTTTCGTACGAAACAAAATGCAAGAAAACTTGCTTAAAATGCAATATTATGCGAAATTCTGAGATTTGAAGGCCAAATCACATATCGTGATACTACATGAAATAGTATCGAAATGTTGGTAAAAATGAATATATTTGCGTAATATAAACTTCTCCTTCTACATGATTAACGTGAAAAAGTCACTATTTTACCATATTTGAGGATTTTACCTTCAAATCATAGAGCGAGGTTTCGTATTATTTAGTTCCAAGAAAAGACATATGACAATGTTGTTTCCAATACAAATGATAAAAATCAATGTGTTTGCATTAGAATTAACTAAAATGTTCCTGATTTTCGGTTTATATTACCGATGGAAGATGTACACGTAAAACCGCTCTATTCCGACTGAAACGTCGATATGTGCAATAAAAACAGAACTTCTCCCCTTTTCAATATCTTACTCAGTATTTTAACGAGAAACAAATAGTTGATTGAAAATGAAGTATTTAAGGTTATTATCTAATCAATTATGTGTTTGCATCATTTTTATCGTATATATAATGAATTAATACCCATAGACTGAAAATTCACAAAAACGTGGAAAAACGGCAAAATATTGCCTAATTCGATGATATTTTGTTTAAATCAAATAAAGGAAAAGGGGATGATAAACGTCAAAATATTGCTAAATTCGATGATTTTTCGTACGAAACAAAATGCAAGAAAACTTGCTTAAAATGCAATATTATACGAAATTCTAAGATTTGAAGGCCAAATCACATATCGTGATACTACATGAAATAGTATCGAAATATTGGTAAAAATGAATATATTTGCGTAATATCAAACTACATGATTAACGTGAAAAAGTCACTATTTTACTATATTTGAGGATTTTACCTTCAAATCATAGAGCGAGGTTTCGTATTATTTAGTTCCAAGAAAAGACATATGACAATGTTGTTTCCAGTACAAATGATAAAAAACAATGTGTTTTCAATAGAATTAACTATAATGTTCTTGATTTTCCGTTTATATTAACGAGGAAAGATGTACACGTAAAACCGCTCTAATCCGGCTGAAACGTCGATATATGCAATAAAAACCGAACTTCTCCCCTTTTCAATATCTTACTCAGTATTTTAACGAGAAACAAATAGATGATTGAAAAAGAAGTATTTAAGGTTATTATCTAATCAATTATGTGTTTGCATCATTTTTATCGTATATATATGAATGGACGGAAAAATCATAAAAACGTGGAAAACGGCAAAATATTGCCTAGTTCGATGATATTTTGTTTAAATCACATAAAGGAAAAGGAGATGATAAACGTCAAAATATTGCTAAATTCGGTGATTTTTCGTACGAAACAAAATGCAAGAAAACTTGCTTAAAATGCAATATTATGCGAAATTCTGAGATTTGAAGGCCAAATCACATATCGTGATACTACATGAAATAGTATCGAAATGTTGGTAAAAATGAATATATTTGCGTAATATAAACTTCTCCTTCTACATGATTAACGTGAAAAAGTCACTATTTTACCATATTTGAGGATTTTACCTTCAAATCATAGAGCGAGGTTTCGTATTATTTAGTTCCAAGAAAAGACATATGACAATGTTGTTTCCAATACAAATGATAAAAATCAATGTGTTTGCATTAGAATTAACTAAAATGTTCCTGATTTTCGGTTTATATTACCGATGGAAGATGTACACGTAAAACCGCTCTATTCCGACTGAAACGTCGATATGTGCAATAAAAACAGAACTTCTCCCCTTTTCAATATCTTACTCAGTATTTTAACGAGAAACAAATAGTTGATTGAAAATGAAGTATTTAAGGTTATTATCTAATCAATTATGTGTTTGCATCATTTTTATCGTATATATAATGAATTAATACCCATAGACTGAAAATTCACAAAAACGTGGAAAAACGGCAAAATATTGCCTAATTCGATGATATTTTGTTTAAATCAAATAAAGGAAAAGGGGATGATAAACGTCAAAATATTGCTAAATTCGATGATTTTTCGTACGAAACAAAATGCAAGAAAACTTGCTTAAAATGCAATATTATACGAAATTCTAAGATTTGAAGGCCAAATCACATATCGTGATACTACATGAAATAGTATCGAAATATTGGTAAAAATGAATATATTTGCGTAATATCAAACTACATGATTAACGTGAAAAAGTCACTATTTTACTATATTTAAGGATTTTACCTTCAAATCATAGAGCGAGGTTTCGTATTATTTAGTTCCAAGAAAAGACATATGACAATGTTGTTTCCAGTACAAATGATAAAAAACAATGTGTTTTCAATAGAATTAACTATAATGTTCTTGATTTTCCGTTTATATTAACGAGGGAAGATGTACACGTAAAACCGCTCTAATCCGGCTGAAACGTCGATATATGCAATAAAAACCGAACTTCTCCCCTTTCAATATCTTACTCAGTATTTTAACGAGAAACAAATAGATGATTGAAAATGAAGTATTTAAGGTTATTATCTAATCAATTATGTGTTTGCATCATTTTTATCGTATATATATGAATTAATACCCATGGACGGAAAATTCATAAAAACGTGGAAAACGGCAAAATATTGCCTAATTCAATGATATTTTGTTTAAAACACATGAAGGAAAAGGAGATGATAAACGTCAAAATATTGCTAAATTCGATGATTTTTCGTACGAAACAAAATACAAGAAAACTTGCTTAAAATGCAATATTATGCGAAATTCTGAGATTTGAAGGCCAAATCACATATCGTGATACTACATGAAATAGTATCGAAATATTGGTAAAAATGAATATATTTACGTAATGTCTAACTACATGAGAAACGTGAAAAAAGTCACTATTTAACCATATTTGAGGATTTTAACTTCAAATCATAGATCGAGGTTTCGTATTATTTAGATCCAAGAAAAGACAAATGACAATGTTGTTTCCAATACAAATGATAAAAATCAATGTGTTTGCATTAGAATTAACTAAAATGTTCCTGATTTTCGGTTTATATTACCGATGGAAGATGTACACGTAAAACCGCTCTATTCCGACTGAAACGTCGATATGTGCAATAAAAACAGAACTTCTCCCCTTTTCAATATCTTACTCAGTATTTTAACGAGAAACAAATAGTTGATTGAAAATGAAGTATTTAAGGTTATTATCTAATCAATTATGTGTTTGCATCATTTTTATCGTATATATAATGAATTAATACCCATAGACTGAAAATTCACAAAAACGTGGAAAAACGGCAAAATATTGCCTAATTCGATGATATTTTGTTTAAATCAAATAAAGGAAAAGGGGATGATAAACGTCAAAATATTGCTAAATTCGATGATTTTTCGTACGAAACAAAATGCAAGAAAACTTGCTTAAAATGCAATATTATACGAAATTCTAAGATTTGAAGGCCAAATCACATATCGTGATACTACATGAAATAGTATCGAAATATTGGTAAAAATGAATATATTTGCGTAATATCAAACTACATGATTAACGTGAAAAAGTCACTGTTTTACTATATTTAAGGATTTTACCTTCAAATCATAGAGCGAGGTTTCGTATTATTTAGTTCCAAGAAAAGACATATGACAATGTTGTTTCCAGTACAAATGATAAAAAACAATGTGTTTTCAATAGAATTAACTATAATGTTCTTGATTTTCCGTTTATATTAACGAGGGAAGATGTACACGTAAAACCGCTCTAATCCGGCTGAAACGTCGATATATGCAATAAAAACCGAACTTCTCCCCTTTCAATATCTTACTCAGTATTTTAACGAGAAACAAATAGATGATTGAAAATGAAGTATTTAAGGTTATTATCTAATCAATTATGTGTTTGCATCATTTTTATCGTATATATATGAATTAATACCCATGGACGGAAAATTCATAAAAACGTGGAAAACGGCAAAATATTGCCTAATTCAATGATATTTTGTTTAAAACACATGAAGGAAAAGGAGATGATAAACGTCAAAATATTGCTAAATTCGATGATTTTTCGTACGAAACAAAATACAAGAAAACTTGCTTAAAATGCAATATTATGCGAAATTCTGAGATTTGAAGGCCAAATCACATATCGTGATACTACATGAAATAGTATCGAAATATTGGTAAAAATGAATATATTTACGTAATGTCTAACTACATGAGAAACGTGAAAAAAGTCACTATTTAACCATATTTGAGGATTTTAACTTCAAATCATAGATCGAGGTTTCGTATTATTTAGATCCAAGAAAAGACAAATGACAATGTTGTTTCCAATACAAATGATAAAAATCAATGTGTTTGCATTAGAATTAACTAAAATGTTCCTGATTTTCGGTTTATATTACCGATGGAAGATGTACACGTAAAACCGCTCTATTCCGACTGAAACGTCGATATATGCAATAAAAACAGAACTTCTCCCCTTTTCAATATCTTACTCAGTATTTTAACGAGAAACAAATAGTTGATTGAAAATGAAGTATTTAAGGTTATTATCTAATCAATTATGTGTTTGCATCATTTTTATCGTATATATAATGAATTAATACCCATAGACTGAAAATTCACAAAAACGTGGAAAAACGGCAAAATATTGCCTAATTCGATGATATTTTGTTTAAATCAAATAAAGGAAAAGGGGATGATAAACGTCAAAATATTGCTAAATTCGATGATTTTTCGTACAAAACAAAATGCAAGAAAACTTGCTTAAAATGCAATATTATACGAAATTCTAAGATTTGAAGGCCAAATCACATATCGTGATACTACATGAAATAGTATCGAAATATTGGTAAAAATGAATATATTTGCGTAATATCAAACTACATGATTAACGTGAAAAAGTCACTATTTTACTATATTTGAGGATTTTACCTTCAAATCATAGAGCGAGGTTTCGTATTATTTAGTTCCAAGAAAAGACATATGACAATGTTGTTTCTAATACAAATGATAAAAAACAACGTGTTTTCATTAGAATTAACTATAATGTTCTTGATTTTCCGTTTATATTAACTTGGGAAGATGTACACGTAAAACCGCTCTAATCCGGCTGAAATGTCGATATATGCAATAAAAACCGAACTTCTCCCCTTTTCAATATCTTACTCAGTATTTTAACGAGAAACAAATAGATGATTGAAAATGAAGTATTTAAGGTTATTATCTAATCAATTATGTGTTTGCATCATTTTTATCGTATATATATGAATTAATACCCATGGACGGAAAATTCATAAAAACGTGGAAAACGGCAAAATATTGCCTAATTCAATGATATTTTGTTTAAAACACATGAAGGAAAAGGAGATGATAAACGTCAAAATATTGCTAAATTCGATGATTTTTCGTACGAAACAAAATGCAAGAAAACTTGCTTAAAATGCAATATTATGCGAAATTCTGAGATTTGAAGGCCAAATCACATATCGTGATACTACATGAAATAGTATCGAAATATTGGTAAAAATGAATATATTTACGTAATGTCAAACTACATGAGAAACGTGAAAAAAGTCACTATTTAACCATATTTGAGGATTTTAACTTCAAATCATAGAGCGAGGTTTCGTATTATTTAGATCCAAGAAAAGACAAATGACAATGTTGTTTCCAATACAAATGATAAAAATCAATGTGTTTGCATTAGAATTAACTAAAATGTTCCTGATTTTCCGTTTATATTACCGATGGAAGATGTACACGTAAAACCGCTCTATTCCGACTGAAACGTCGATATATGCAATAAAAACAGAACTTCTTCCCTTTTCAATATCTTACTCAGTATTTTAACGAGAAAGAAATAGTTGATTGAAACTGAAGTATTTAAGGTTATTATCTAATCAATTATGTGTTTGCATCATTTTTATCGTATATATAATGAATTAATACCCATAGACTGAAAATTCACAAAAACGTGGAAAAACGGCAAAATATTGCCTAATTCGATGATATTTTGTTTAAATCAAATAAAGGAAAAGGGGATGATAAACGTCAAAATATTGCTAAATTCGATGATTTTTCGTACGAAACAAAATGCAAGAAAACTTGCTTAAAATGCAATATTATGCGAAATTCTGAGATTTGAAGGCCAAATCGTGATACTACATGAAATAGTATCGAAATGTTGGTAAAAATGAATATATTTGCGTAATATCAAACTACATGATTAACGTGAAAAAGTCACTATTTTACCATATTTGAGGATTTTACCTTCAAATCATAGAGCGAGGTTTCGTATTATTTAATTCCAAGAAAAGACATATGACAATGTTGTTTCCAGTACAAATGATAAAAAACAATGTGTTTTCATTAGAATTAACTATAATGTTCTTGATTTTGCGTTTATATTAACGAGGGAAGATGTACACGTAAAACCGCTCTAATCCGGCTGAAACGTCGATATATGCAATAAAAACCGAACTTCTCCCCTTTTCAATATCTTACTCAGTATTTTAACGAGAAACAAATAGATGATTGAAAATGAAGTATTTAAGGTTATTATCTAATCAATTATGTGTTTGCATCATTTTTATCGTATATATAATGAATTAATACCCATAGACTGAAAATTCACAAAAACGTGGAAAAACGGCAAAATATTGCCTAATTCGATGATATTTTGTTTAAATCAAATAAAGGAAAAGGGGATGATAAACGTCAAAGTATTGCTAAATTCGACGATTTTTCGTACGAAACAAAATGCAAGAGAACTTGCTTAAAATGCAATATTATGCGAAATTCTGAGATTTGAAGGCCAAATCGTGATACTACATGAAATAGTATCGAAATGTTGGTAAAAATGAATATATTTGCGTAATATCAATCTACATGATTAACCTGAAAAAGTCACTATTTTACCATATTTGAGGATTTTACCTTCAAATCATAGAGCGAGGTTTCGTATTATTTAGTTCCAAGAAAAGACATATGAAAATGTTGTTTCCAGTACAAATGATAAAAAACAATGTGTTTTCATTAGAATTAACTATAATGTTCTTGATTTTGCGTTTATATTAACGAGGGAAGATGTACACGTAAAACCGCTCTAATCCGGCTGAAACGTCGATATATGCAATAAAAACCGAACTTCTCCCCTTTTCAATATCTTACTCAGTATTTTAACGAGAAACAAATAGATGATTGAAAATGAAGTATTTAAGGTTATTATCTAATCAATTATGTGTTTGCATCATTTTTATCGTATATATAATGAATTAATACCCATAGACTGAAAATTCACAAAAACGTGGAAAAACGGCAAAATATTGCCTAATTCGATGATATTTTGTTTAAATCACATAAAGGAAAAGGGGATGATAAACGTCAAAATATTGCTAAATTCGATGATTTTTCGCACGAAACAAAATGCAAGAAAACCTGCTTAAAATGCAATATTATGCGAAATTCTGAGATTTGAAGGCCAAATCACATATCGTGATACTACATGAAATAGTATCGAAATATTGGTAAAAATGAATATATTTGCGTAATATCAAACTACATGATTAACGTGAAAAAGTCACTATATAACCATATTTGAGGATTTTACCTTCAAATCATAGAGCGAGGTTTCGTATTATTTAGTTCCAAGAAAAGACATATGACAATGTTGTTTCCGATACAAATGATAAAAAACAACGTGTTTTCATTAGAATTAACTATAATGTTCTTGATTTTCCGTTTATATTAACTTGGGAAGATGTACACGTAAAACCGCTCTAATCCGGCTGAAACGTCGATATATGCAATAAAAACCGAACTTCTCCCCTTTTCAATATCTTACTCAGTATTTTAACGAGAAACAAATAGATGATTGAAAATGAAGTATTTAAGGTTATTATCTAATCAATTATGTGTTTGCATCATTTTTATCGTATATATATGAATTAATACCCATGGACGGAAAATTCATAAAAACGTGGAAAACGGCAAAATATTGCCTAATTCAATGATATTTTGTTTAAAACACATGAAGGAAAAGGAGATGATAAACGTCAAAATATTGCTAAATTCGATGATTTTTCGTACGAAACAAAATACAAGAAAACTTGCTTAAAATGCAATATTATGCGAAATTCTGAGATTTGAAGGCCAAATCACATATCGTGATACTACATGAAATAGTATCGAAATATTGGTAAAAATGAATATATTTACGTAATGTCTAACTACATGAGAAACGTGAAAAAAGTCACTATTTAACCATATTTGAGGATTTTAACTTCAAATCATAGATCGAGGTTTCGTATTATTTAGATCCAAGAAAAGACAAATGACAATGTTGTTTCCAATACAAATGATAAAAATCAATGTGTTTGCATTAGAATTAACTAAAATGTTCCTGATTTTCGGTTTATATTACCGATGGAAGATGTACACGTAAAACCGCTCTATTCCGACTGAAACGTCGATATATGCAATAAAAACAGAACTTCTCCCCTTTTCAATATCTTACTCAGTATTTTAACGAGAAACAAATAGTTGATTGAAAATGAAGTATTTAAGGTTATTATCTAATCAATTATGTGTTTGCATCATTTTTATCGTATATATAATGAATTAATACCCATAGACTGAAAATTCACAAAAACGTGGAAAAACGGCAAAATATTGCCTAATTCGATGATATTTTGTTTAAATCAAATAAAGGAAAAGGGGATGATAAACGTCAAAATATTGCTAAATTCGATGATTTTTCGTACAAAACAAAATGCAAGAAAACTTGCTTAAAATGCAATATTATACGAAATTCTAAGATTTGAAGGCCAAATCACATATCGTGATACTACATGAAATAGTATCGAAATATTGGTAAAAATGAATATATTTGCGTAATATCAAACTACATGATTAACGTGAAAAAGTCACTATTTTACTATATTTGAGGATTTTACCTTCAAATCATAGAGCGAGGTTTCGTATTATTTAGTTCCAAGAAAAGACATATGACAATGTTGTTTCTAATACAAATGATAAAAAACAACGTGTTTTCATTAGAATTAACTATAATGTTCTTGATTTTCCGTTTATATTAACTTGGGAAGATGTACACGTAAAACCGCTCTAATCCGGCTGAAATGTCGATATATGCAATAAAAACCGAACTTCTCCCCTTTTCAATATCTTACTCAGTATTTTAACGAGAAACAAATAGATGATTGAAAATGAAGTATTTAAGGTTATTATCTAATCAATTATGTGTTTGCATCATTTTTATCGTATATATATGAATTAATACCCATGGACGGAAAATTCATAAAAACGTGGAAAACGGCAAAATATTGCCTAATTCAATGATATTTTGTGTAAAACACATGAAGGAAAAGGAGATGATAAACGTCAAAATATTGCTAAATTCGATGATTTTTCGTACGAAACAAAATGCAAGAAAACTTGCTTAAAATGCAATATTATGCGAAATTCTGAGATTTGAAGGCCAAATCACATATCGTGATACTACATGAAATAGTATCGAAATATTGGTAAAAATGAATATATTTACGTAATGTCAAACTACATGAGAAACGTGAAAAAAGTCACTATTTAACCATATTTGAGGATTTTAACTTCAAATCATAGAGCGAGGTTTCGTATTATTTAGATCCAAGAAAAGACAAATGACAATGTTGTTTCCAATACAAATGATAAAAATCAATGTGTTTGCATTAGAATTAACTAAAATGTTCCTGATTTTCCGTTTATATTACCGATGGAAGATGTACACGTAAAACCGCTCTATTCCGACTGAAACGTCGATATATGCAATAAAAACAGAACTTCTTCCCTTTTCAATATCTTACTCAGTATTTTAACGAGAAAGAAATAGTTGATTGAAACTGAAGTATTTAAGGTTATTATCTAATCAATTATGTGTTTGCATCATTTTTATCGTATATATAATGAATTAATACCCATAGACTGAAAATTCACAAAAACGTGGAAAAACGGCAAAATATTGCCTAATTCGATGATATTTTGTTTAAATCAAATAAAGGAAAAGGGGATGATAAACGTCAAAATATTGCTAAATTCGATGATTTTTCGTACGAAACAAAATGCAAGAAAACTTGCTTAAAATGCAATATTATGCGAAATTCTGAGATTTGAAGGCCAAATCGTGATACTACATGAAATAGTATCGAAATGTTGGTAAAAATGAATATATTTGCGTAATATCAAACTACATGATTAACGTGAAAAAGTCACTATTTTACCATATTTGAGGATTTTACCTTCAAATCATAGAGCGAGGTTTCGTATTATTTAATTCCAAGAAAAGACATATGACAATGTTGTTTCCAGTACAAATGATAAAAAACAATGTGTTTTCATTAGAATTAACTATAATGTTCTTGATTTTGCGTTTATATTAACGAGGGAAGATGTACACGTAAAACCGCTCTAATCCGGCTGAAACGTCGATATATGCAATAAAAACCGAACTTCTCCCCTTTTCAATATCTTACTCAGTATTTTAACGAGAAACAAATAGATGATTGAAAATGAAGTATTTAAGGTTATTATCTAATCAATTATGTGTTTGCATCATTTTTATCGTATATATAATGAATTAATACCCATAGACTGAAAATTCACAAAAACGTGGAAAAACGGCAAAATATTGCCTAATTCGATGATATTTTGTTTAAATCAAATAAAGGAAAAGGGGATGATAAACGTCAAAGTATTGCTAAATTCGACGATTTTTCGTACGAAACAAAATGCAAGAGAACTTGCTTAAAATGCAATATTATGCGAAATTCTGAGATTTGAAGGCCAAATCGTGATACTACATGAAATAGTATCGAAATGTTGGTAAAAATGAATATATTTGCGTAATATCAATCTACATGATTAACCTGAAAAAGTCACTATTTTACCATATTTGAGGATTTTACCTTCAAATCATAGAGCGAGGTTTCGTATTATTTAGTTCCAAGAAAAGACATATGAAAATGTTGTTTCCAGTACAAATGATAAAAAACAATGTGTTTTCATTAGAATTAACTATAATGTTCTTGATTTTGCGTTTATATTAACGAGGGAAGATGTACACGTAAAACCGCTCTAATCCGGCTGAAACGTCGATATATGCAATAAAAACCGAACTTCTCCCCTTTTCAATATCTTACTCAGTATTTTAACGAGAAACAAATAGATGATTGAAAATGAAGTATTTAAGGTTATTATCTAATCAATTATGTGTTTGCATCATTTTTATCGTATATATAATGAATTAATACCCATAGACTGAAAATTCACAAAAACGTGGAAAAACGGCAAAATATTGCCTAATTCGATGATATTTTGTTTAAATCACATAAAGGAAAAGGGGATGATAAACGTCAAAATATTGCTAAATTCGATGATTTTTCGCACGAAACAAAATGCAAGAAAACCTGCTTAAAATGCAATATTATGCGAAATTCTGAGATTTGAAGGCCAAATCACATATCGTGATACTACATGAAATAGTATCGAAATATTGGTAAAAATGAATATATTTGCGTAATATCAAACTACATGATTAACGTGAAAAAGTCACTATATAACCATATTTGAGGATTTTACCTTCAAATCATAGAGCGAGGTTTCGTATTATTTAGTTCCAAGAAAAGACATATGACAATGTTGTTTCCGATACAAATGATAAAAAACAACGTGTTTTCATTAGAATTAACTATAATGTTCTTGATTTTCCGTTTATATTAACTTGGGAAGATGTACACGTAAAACCGCTCTAATCCGGCTGAAACGTCGATATATGCAATAAAAACCGAACTTCTCCCCTTTTCAATATCTTACTCAGTATTTTAACGAGAAACAAATAGATGATTGAAAATGAAGTATTTAAGGTTATTATCTAATCAATTATGTGTTTGCATCATTTTTATCGTATATATAATGAATTAATACCCATAGACTGAAAATTCACAAAAACGTGGAAAAACGGCAAAATATTGCCTAATTCGATGACATTTTGTTTAAATCACATAAAGGAAAAGGGGATGATAAACGTCAAAATATTGCTAAATTCGATGATTTTTCGCACGAAACAAAATGCAAGAAAACCTGCTTAAAATGCAATATTATGCGAAATTCTGAGATTTGAAGGCCAAATCACATATCGTGATACTACATGAAATAGTATCGAAATATTGGTAAAAATGAATATATTTGCGTAATATCAAACTACATGATTAACGTGAAAAAGTCACTATATAACCATATTTGAGGATTTTACCTTCAAATCATAGAGCGAGGTTTCGTATTATTTAGTTCCAAGAAAAGACATATGACAATGTTGTTTCTAATACAAATGATAAAAAACAACGTGTTTTCATTAGAATTAACTATAATGTTCTTGATTTTCCGTTTATATTAACTTGGGAAGATGTACACGTAAAACCGCTCTAATCCGGCTGAAATGTCGATATATGCAATAAAAACCGAACTTCTCCCCTTTTCAATATCTTACTCAGTATTTTAACGAGAAACAAATAGATGATTGAAAATGAAGTATTTACGGTTATTATCTAATCAATTATGTGTTTGCATCATTTTTATCGTATATATAATGAATTAATACCCATGGACGGAAAATTCATAAAAACGTGGAAAACGGCAAAATATTGCCTAATTCAATGATATTTTGTTTAAAACACATGAAGGAAAAGGAGATGATAAACGTCAAAATATTGCTAAATTCGATGATTTTTCGTACGAAACAAAATGCAAGAAAACTTGCTTAAAATGCAATATTATGCGAAATTCTGAGATTTGAAGGCCAAATCACATATCGTGATACTACATGAAATAGTATCGAAATATTGGTAAAAATGAATATATTTACGTAATGTCAAACTACATGAGAAACGTGAAAAAAGTCACTATTTAACCATATTTGAGGATTTTAACTTCAAATCATAGAGCGAGGTTTCGTATTATTTAGATCCAAGAAAAGACAAATGACAATGTTGTTTCCAATACAAATGATAAAAATCAATGTGTTTGCATTAGAATTAACTAAAATGTTCCTGATTTTCCGTTTATATTACCGATGGAAGATGTACACGTAAAACCGCTCTATTCCGACTGAAACGTCGATATATGCAATAAAAACAGAACTTCTCCCCTTTTCAATATCTTACTCAGTATTTTAACGAGAAAGAAATAGTTGATTGAAACTGAAGTATTTAAGGTTATTATCTAATCAATTATGTGTTTGCATCATTTTTATCGTATATATAATGAATTAATACCCATAGACTGAAAATTCACAAAAACGTGGAAAAACGGCAAAATATTGCCTAATTCGATGATATTTTGTTTAAATCAAATAAAGGAAAAGGGGATGATAAACGTCAAAGTATTGCTAAATTCGACGATTTTTCGTACGAAACAAAATGCAAGAGAACTTGCTTAAAATGCAATATTATGCGAAATTCTGAGATTTGAAGGCCAAATCGTGATACTACATGAAATAGTATCGAAATGTTGGTAAAAATGAATATATTTGCGTAATATCAATCTACATGATTAACCTGAAAAAGTCACTATTTTACCATATTTGAGGATTTTACCTTCAAATCATAGAGCGAGGTTTCGTATTATTTAGTTCCAAGAAAAGACATATGACAATGTTGTTTCCAGTACAAATGATAAAAAACAATGTGTTTTCATTAGAATTAACTATAATGTTCTTGATTTTGCGTTTATATTAACGAGGGAAGATGTACACGTAAAACCGCTCTAATCCGGCTGAAACGTCGATATATGCAATAAAAACCGAACTTCTCCCCTTTTCAATATCTTACTCAGTATTTTAACGAGAAACAAATAGATGATTGAAAATGAAGTATTTAAGGTTATTATCTAATCAATTATGTGTTTGCATCATTTTTATCGTATATATAATGAATTAATACCCATAGACTGAAAATTCACAAAAACGTGGAAAAACGGCAAAATATTGCCTAATTCGATGATATTTTGTTTAAATCACATAAAGGAATAGGGGATGATAAACGTCAAAATATTGCTAAATTCGATGATTTTTCGCACGAAACAAAATGCAAGAAAACCTGCTTAAAATGCAATATTATGCGAAATTCTGAGATTTGAAGGCCAAATCACATATCGTGATACTACATGAAATAGTATCGAAATATTGGTAAAAATGAATATATTTGCGTAATATCAAACTACATGATTAACGTGAAAAAGTCACTATATAACCATATTTGAGGATTTTACCTTCAAATCATAGAGCGAGGTTTCGTATTATTTAGTTCCAAGAAAAGACATATGACAATGTTGTTTCCAATACAAATGATAAAAAACAACGTGTTTTCATTAGAATTAACTATAATGTTCTTGATTTTCCGTTTATATTAACTTGGGAAGATGTACACGTAAAACCGCTCTAATCCGGCTGAAATGTCGATATATGCAATAAAAACCGAACTTCTCCCCTTTTCAATATCTTACTCAGTATTTTAACGAGAAACAAATAGATGATTGAAAATGAAGTATTTAAGGTTATTATCTAATCAATTATGTGTTTGCATCATTTTTATCGTATATATATGAATTAATACCCATGGACGGAAAATTCATAAAAACGTGGAAAACGGCAAAATATTGCCTAATTCAATGATATTTTGTTTAAAACACATGAAGGAAAAGGAGATGATAAACGTCAAAATATTGCTAAATTCGATGATTTTTCGTACGAAACAAAATGCAAGAAAACTTGCTTAAAATGCAATATTATGCGAAATTCTGAGATTTGAAGGCCAAATCACATATCGTGATACTACATGAAATAGTATCGAAATATTGGTAAAAATGAATATATTTACGTAATGTCAAACTACATGAGAAACGTGAAAAAAGTCACTATTTAACCATATTTGAGGATTTTAACTTCAAATCATAGAGCGAGGTTTCGTATTATTTAGATCCAAGAAAAGACAAATGACAATGTTGTTTCCAATACAAATGATAAAAATCAATGTGTTTGCATTAGAATTAACTAAAATGTTCCTGATTTTCCGTTTATATTACCGATGGAAGATGTACACGTAAAACCGCTCTATTCCGACTGAAACGTCGATATATGCAATAAAAACAGAACTTCTCCCCTTTTCAATATCTTACTCAGTATTTTAACGAGAAAGAAATAGTTGATTGAAACTGAAGTATTTAAGGTTATTATCTAATCAATTATGTGTTTGCATCATTTTTATCGTATATATAATGAATTAATACCCATAGACTGAAAATTCACAAAAACGTGGAAAAACGGCAAAATATTGCCTAATTCGATGATATTTTGTTTAAATCAAATAAAGGAAAAGGGGATGATAAACGTCAAAATATTGCTAAATTCGATGATTTTTCGTACGAAACAAAATGCAAGAAAACTTGCTTAAAATGCAATATTGTACGAAATTCTATGATTTGAAGGCCAAATCACATATCGTGATACTACATGAAATAGTATCGAAATATTGGTAAAAATGAATATATTTGCGTAATATCAAACTACATGATTAACGTGAAAAAGTCACTATTTTACCATATTTGAGGATTTTACCTTCAAATCATAGAGCGAGGTTTCGTATTATTTAGTTCCAAGAAAAGACATATGACAATGTTGTTTCCAATACAAATGATATAAAACAACGTGTTTTCATTAGAATCAACTATAATGTTCTTGATTTTCCGTTTATATTAACTTGGGAAGATGTACACGTAAAACCGCTCTAATCCGGCTGAAATGTCGATATATGCAATAAAAACCGAACTTCTCCCCTTTTCAATATCTTACTCAGTATTTTAACGAGAAACAAATAGATGATTGAAAATGAAGTATTTAAGGTTATTATCTAATCAATTATGTGTTTGCATCATTTTTATCGTATATATATGAATTAATACCCATGGACGGAAAATTCATAAAAACGTGGAAAACGGCAAAATATTGCCTAATTCAATGATATTTTGTTTAAAACACATGAAGGAAAAGGAGATGATAAACGTCAAAATATTGCTAAATTCGATGATTTTTCGTACGAAACAAAATGCAAGAAAACTTGCTTAAAATGCAATATTATGCGAAATTCTGAGATTTGAAGGCCAAATCACATATCGTGATACTACATGAAATAGTATCGAAATATTGGTAAAAAAGAATATATTTACGTAATGTCAAACTACATGAGAAACGTGAAAAAAAGTCACTATTTAACCATATTTGAGGATTTTAACTTCAAATCATAGAGCGAGGTTTCGTATTATTTAGATCCAAGAAAAGACAAATGACAATGTTGTTTCCAATACAAATGATAAAAATCAATGTGTTTGCATTAGAATTAACTAAAATGTTCCTGATTTTCCGTTTATATTACCGATGGAAGATGTACACGTAAAACCGCTCAATTCCGACTGAAACGTCGATATATGCAATAAAAACAGAACTTCCCCTTTTCAATATCTTACTCAGTATTTTAACGAGAAACAAATAGTTGATTGAAAATGGAGTATTTAAGGTTATTATCTAATCAATTATGTGTTTGCATCATTTTTATCGTATATATAATGAATTAATACCCATAGACTGAAAATTCACAAAAACGTGGAAAAACGGCAAAATATTGCCTAATTCGATGATATTTTGTTTAAATCAAATAAAGGAAAAGGGGATGATAAACGTCAAAATATTGCTAAATTCGATGATTTTTCGTACGAAACAAAATGCAAGAAAACTTGCTTAAAATGCAATATTATACGAAATTCTAAGATTTGAAGGCCATATCACATATAGTGATACGACATGAAATAGTATCGAAATATTGGTAAAAATGAATATATTTGCGTAATATCAAACTACATGATTAACGTGAAAAAGTCACTATTTTACCATATTGGAGGATTTTACCTTCAAATCATAGAGCGAGGTTTCGTATTATTTAGTTCCAAGAAAAGACATACGACAATGTTGTTTCCAGTACAAATGATAAAAAATAATGTGTTTTCAGTAGAATTAACTATAATGTTCTTGATTTTCCGTTTATATTAACGAGGGAAGATGTACACGTAAAACCGCTCTAATCCGGCTGAAACGTCGATATATGCAATAAAAACCGAACTTCTCCCCTTTTCAATATCTTACTCAGTATTTTAACGAGAAACAAATAGATGATTGAAAATGAAGTATTTAAGGTTATTATCTAATCAATTATGTGTTTGCATCATTTTTATCGTTTATATATGAATCCCATGGACGGAAAATTCATAAAAACGTGGAAAACGGCAAAAAATTGCCTAATTCAATGATATTTTGTTTAAAACACATGAAGGAAAAGGAGATGATAAACGTCAAAATATTGCTAAATTCGATGATTTTTCGTACGAAACAAAATGCAAGAAAACTTGCTTAAAATGCAATATTATGCGAAATTCTGAGATTTGAAGGCCAAATCACATATCGTGATACTACATGAAATACTATCGAAATATTGGTAAAAATGAATATATTTACGTAATGTCAAACTACGTGAGAAACGTGAAAAAAGTCACTATTTAACCATATTTGAGGATTTTAACTTCAAATCATAGAGCGAGGTTTCGTATTATTTAGATCCAAGAAAAGACAAATAACAATGTTGTTTCCAATACAAATGATAAAAATCAATGTCTTTGCATTAGAATTAACTAAAATGTTCCTGATTTTCCGTTTAATATTGCCTAATTCGATGATATTTTGTTTAAATCAAATAAAGGAAAAGGGGATGATAACCGTCAAAATATTGCTAAATTCGATGATTTTTCGTACGAAACAAAATGCAAGAAAACTTGCTTAAAATGCAATATTATACGAAATTCTAAGATTTGAAGGCCATATCACATATCGTGATACTACATGAAATAGTATCGAAATATTGGTAAAAATGAATATATTTGCGTAATATCAAACTACATGATTAACGTGAAAAAGTCACTATTTTACCATATTTGAGGATTTTACCTTCAAATCATAGAGCGAGGTTTCGTTTTATTTAGTTCCAAGAAAAGACATATGACAATGTTGTTTCCAGTACAAATGATAAAAAACAATGTGTTTTCAATAGAATTAACTATAATGTTCTTGATTTTCCGTTTATATTAACGAGGGAAGATGTACACGTAAAACCGCTCTAATCCGGCTGAAACGTCGATATATGCAATAAAAACCGAACTTCTCCCCTTTTCAATATCTTACTCAGTATTTTAACGAGAAACAAATAGATGATTGAAAATGAAGTATTTAAGGTTATTATCTAATCAATTATGTGTTTGCATCATTTTTATCGTATATATATGAATTAATACCCATGGACGGAAAATTCATATAAACGTGGAAAACGGGAAAATATTGATTAATTCAATGATATTTTGTTTAAAACACATGAAGGAAAATGAGATGATAAACGTCAAAATATTGCTAAATTCGATGATTTTTCGTACGAAACAAAATACAAGAAAACTTGCTTAAAATGCAATATTATGCGAAATTCTGAGATTTGAAGGCCAAATCACATATCGTGATACTACATGAAATAGTATCGAAATATTGGTAAAAATGAATATATTTACGTAATGTCTAACTACATGAGAAACGTGAAAAAAGTCACTATTTAACCATATTTGAGGATTTTAACTTCAAATCATAGATCGAGGTTTCGTATTATTTAGATCCAAGAAAAGACAAATGACAATGTTGTTTCCAATACAAATGATAAAAATCAATGTGTTTGCATTAGAATTAACTAAAATGTTCCTGATTTTCGGTTTATATTACCGATGGAAGATGTACACGTAAAACCGCTCTATTCCGACTGAAACGTCGATATATGCAATAAAAACAGAACTTCTCCCCTTTTCAATATCTTACTCAGTATTTTAACGAGAAACAAATAGTTGATTGAAAATGAAGTATTTAAGGTTATTATCTAATCAATTATGTGTTTGCATCATTTTTATCGTATATATAATGAATTAATACCCATAGACTGAAAATTCACAAAAACGTGGAAAAACGGCAAAATATTGCCTAATTCGATGATATTTTGTTTAAATCAAATAAAGGAAAAGGGGATGATAAACGTCAAAATATTGCTAAATTCGATGATTTTTCGTACGAAACAAAATGCAAGAAAACTTGCTTAAAATGCAATATTATACGAAATTCTAAGATTTGAAGGCCAAATCACATATCGTGATACTACATGAAATAGTATCGAAATATTGGTAAAAATGAATATATTTGCGTAATATCAAACTACATGATTAACGTGAAAAAGTCACTATTTTACTATATTTGAGGATTTTACCTTCAAATCATAAAGCGAGGTTTCGTATTATTTAGTTCCAAGAAAAGACATATGACAATGTTGTTTCCAGTACAAATGATAAAAAACAATGTGTTTTCAATAGAATTAACTATAATGTTCTTGATTTTCCGTTTATATTAACGAGGGAAGATGTACACGTAAAACCGCTCTAATCCGGCTGAAACGTCGATATATGCAATAAAAACCGAACTTCTCCCCTTTTCAATATCTTACTCAGTATTTTAACGAGAAACAAATAGATGATTGAAAATGAAGTATTTAAGGTTATTATCTAATCAATTATGTGTTTGCATCATTTTTATCGTATATATATGAATTAATACCCATGGACGGAAAATTCATAAAAACGTGGAAAACGGCAAAATATTGCCTAATTCAATGATATTTTGTTTAAAACACATGAAGGAAAAGGAGATGATAAACGTCAAAATATTGCTAAATTCGATGATTTTTCGTACGAAACAAAATGCAAGAAAACTTGCTTAAAATGCAATATTATGCGAAATTCTGAGATTTGAAGGCCAAATCGTGATACTACATGAAATAGTATCGAAATGTTGGTAAAAATGAATATATTTGCGTAATATCAAACTACATGATTAACGTGAAAAAGTCACTATTTTACCATATTTGAGGATTTTACCTTCAAATCATAGAGCGAGGTTTCGTATTATTTAATTCCAAGAAAAGACATATGACAATGTTGTTTCCAGTACAAATGATAAAAAACAATGTGTTTTCATTAGAATTAACTATAATGTTCTTGATTTTGCGTTTATATTAACGAGGGAAGATGTACACGTAAAACCGCTCTAATCCGGCTGAAACGTCGATATATGCAATAAAAACCGAACTTCTCCCCTTTTCAATATCTTACTCAGTATTTTAACGAGAAACAAATAGATGATTGAAAATGAAGTATTTAAGGTTATTATCTAATCAATTATGTGTTTGCATCATTTTTATCGTATATATAATGAATTAATACCCATAGACTGAAAATTCACAAAAACGTGGAAAAACGGCAAAATATTGCCTAATTCGATGATATTTTGTTTAAATCACATAAAGGAAAAGGGGATGATAAACGTCAAAATATTGCTAAATTCGATGATTTTTCGCACGAAACAAAATGCAAGAAAACCTGCTTAAAATGCAATATTATGCGAAATTCTGAGATTTGAAGGCCAAATCACATATCGTGATACTACATGAAATAGTATCGAAATATTGGTAAAAATGAATATATTTGCGTAATATCAAACTACATGATTAACGTGAAAAAGTCACTATATAACCATATTTGAGGATTTTACCTTCAAATCATAGAGCGAGGTTTCGTATTATTTAGTTCCAAGAAAAGACATATGACAATGTTGTTTCCAATACAAATGATAAAAAACAACGTATTTTCATTAGAATTAACTATAATGTTCTTGATTTTCCGTTTATATTAACTTGGAAAGATGTACACGTAAAACCGCTCTAATCCGGCTGAAATGTCGATATATGCAATAAAAACCGAACTTCTCCCCTTTTCAATATCTTACTCAGTATTTTAACGAGAAACAAAAAGATGATTGAAAATGAAGTATATAAGGTTATTATCTAATCAATTATGTGTTTGCATCATTTTTATCGTATATATATGAATTAATACCCATGGACGGAAAATTCATAAAAACGTGGAAAACGGCAAAATATTGCCTAATTCAATGATATTTTGTTTAAAACACATGAAGGAAAAGGAGATGATAAACGTCAAAATATTGCTAAATTCGATGATTTTTCGTACGAAACAAAATGCAAGAAAACTTGCTTAAAATGCAATATTATGCGAAATTCTGAGATTTGAAGGCCAAATCACATATCGTGATACTACATGAAATAGTATCGAAATATTGGTAAAAATGAATATATTTACGTAATGTCAAACTACATGAGAAACGTGAAAAAAGTCACTATTTAACCATATTTGAGGATTTTAACTTCAAATCATAGAGCGAGGTTTCGTATTATTTAGATCCAAGAAAAGACAAATGACAATGTTGTTTCCAATACAAATGATAAAAATCAATGTGTTTGCATTAGAATTAACTAAAATGTTCCTGATTTTCCGTTTATATTACCGATGGAAGATGTACACGTAAAACCGCTCTATTCCGACTGAAACGTCGATATATGCAATAAAAACAGAACTTCTCCCCTTTTCAATATCTTACTCAGTATTTTAACGAGAAAGAAATAGTTGATTGAAACTGAAGTATTTAAGGTTATTATCTAATCAATTATGTGTTTGCATCATTTTTATCGTATATATAATGAATTAATACCCATAGACTGAAAATTCACAAAAACCTGGAAAAACGGCAAAATATTGCCTAATTCGATGATATTTTGTTTAAATCAAATAATGGAAAAGGGGATGATAAACGTCAAAATATTGCTAAATTCGATGATTTTTCGTACGAAACAAAATGCAAGAAAACTTGCTTAAAATGCAATATTGTACGAAATTCTAGGATTTGAAGGCCAAATCATATATCGTGATACTACATGAAATAGTATCGAAATATTGGTAAAAATGAATATATTTGCGTAATATCAAACTACATGATTAACGTGAAAAAGTCACTATTTTACCATATTTGAGGATTTTACCTTCAAATCATAGAGCGAGGTTTCGTATTATTTAGTTCCAAGAAAAGACATATGACAATGTTGTTTCCAATACAAATGATATAAAACAACGTGTTTTCATTAGAATCAACTATAATGTTCTTGATTTTCCGTTTATATTAACTTGGGAAGATGTACACGTAAAACCGCTCTAATCCGGCTGAAATGTCGATATATGCAATAAAAACCGAACTTCTCCCCTTTTCAATATCTTACTCAGTATTTTAACGAGAAACAAATAGATGATTGAAAATGAAGTATTTAAGGTTATTATCTAATCAATTATGTGTTTGCATCATTTTTATCGTATATATATGAATTAATACCCATGGACGGAAAATTCATAAAAACGTGGAAAACGGCAAAATATTGCCTAATTCAATGATATTTTGTTTAAAACACATGAAGGAAAAGGAGATGATAAACGTCAAAATATTGCTAAATTCGATGATTTTTCGTACGAAACAAAATGCAAGAAAACTTGCTTAAAATGCAATATTATGCGAAATTCTGAGATTTGAAGGCCAAATCACATATCGTGATACTACATGAAATAGTATCGAAATATTGGTAAAAAAGAATATATTTACGTAATGTCAAACTACATGAGAAACGTGAAAAAAGTCACTATTTAACCATATTTGAGGATTTTAACTTCAAATCATAGAGCGAGGTTTCGTATTATTTAGATCCAAGAAAAGACAAATGACAATGTTGTTTCCAATACAAATGATAAAAATCAATGTGTTTGCATTAGAATTAACTAAAATGTTCCTGATTTTCCGTTTATATTACCGATGGAAGATGTACACGTAAAACCGCTCAATTCCGACTGAAACGTCGATATATGCAATAAAAACAGAACTTCCCCTTTTCAATATCTTACTCAGTATTTTAACGAGAAACAAATAGTTGATTGAAAATGAAGTATTTAAGGTTATTATCTAATCAATTATGTGTTTGCATCATTTTTATCGTATATATAATGAATTAATACCCATAGACTGAAAATTCACAAAAACGTGGAAAAACGGCAAAATATTGCCTAATTCGATGATATTTTGTTTAAATCAAATAAAGGAAAAGGGGATGATAAACGTCAAAATATTGCTATATTCGATGATTTTTCGTACGAAACAAAATGCAAGAAAACTTGCTTAAAATGCAATATTATACGAAATTCTAAGATTTGAAGGCCATATCATATATAGTGATACTACATGAAATAGTATCGAAATATTGGTAAAAATGAATATATTTGCGTAATATCAAACTACATGATTAACGTGAAAAAGTCACTATTTTACCATATTGGAGGATTTTACCTTCAAATAATAGAGCGAGGTTTCGTATTATTTAGTTCCAAGAAAAGACATACGACAATGTTGTTTCCAGTACAAATGATAAAAAACAATGTGTTTTCAGTAGAATTAACTACAATGTTCTTGATTTTCCGTTTATATTAACGAGTGAAGATGTACACGTAAAACCGCTCTAATCCGGCTGAAACGTCGATATATGCAATAAAAACCGAACTTCTCCCCTTTTCAATATCTTACTCAGTATTTTAACGAGAAACAAATAGATGATTGAAAATGAAGTATTTAAGGTTATTATCTAATCAATTATGTGTTTGCATCATTTTTATCGTATATATATGAATTAATACCCATGGACGGAAAATTCATAAAAACGTGGAAAACGGCAAAAAATTGCCTAATTCAATGATATTTTGTTTAAAACACATGAAGGAAAAGGAGATGATAAACGTCAAAATATTGCTAAATTCGATGATTTTTCGTACGAAACAAAATGCAAGAAAACTTGCTTAAAATGCAATATTATGCGAAATTCTGAGATTTGAAGGCCAAATCACATATCGTGATACTACATGAAATACTATCGAAATATTGGTAAAAATGAATATATTTACGTAATGTCAAACTACGTGAGAAACGTGAAAAAAGTCACTATTTAACCATATTTGAGGATTTTAACTTCAAATCATAGAGCGAGGTTTCGTATTATTTAGATCCAAGAAAAGACAAATGACAATGTTGTTTCCAATACAAATGATAAAAATCAATGTGTTTGCATTAGAATTAACTAAAATGTTCCTGATTTTCCGTTTATATTACCAATGGAAGATGTACACGTAAAACCGCTCAATTCCGACTGAAACGTCGATATATGCAATAAAAACAGAACTTCCCCTTTTCAATATCTTACTCAGTATTTTAACGAGAAACAAATAGTTGATTGAAAATGAAGTATTTAAGGTTATTATCTAATCAATTATGTGTTTGCATCATTTTTATCGTATATATAATGAATTAATACCCATAGACTGAAAATTCACAAAAACGTGGAAAAACGGCAAAATATTGCCTAATTCGATGATATTTTGTTTAAATCAAATAAAGGAAAAGGGGATGATAAACGTCAAAATATTGCTAAATTCGATGATTTTTCGTACGAAACAAAATGCAAGAAAACTTGCTTAAAATGCAATATTATACGAAATTCTAAGATTTGAAGGCCATATCACATATAGTGATACTACATGAAATAGTATCGAAATATTGGTAAAAATGAATATATTTGCGTAATATCAAACTACATGATTAACGTGAAAAAGTCACTATTTTACCATATTGGAGGATTTTACCTTCAAATCATAGAGCGAGGTTTCGTATTATTTAGTTCCAAGAAAAGACATACGACAATGTTGTTTCCAGTACAAATGATAAAAAACAATGTGTTTTCAGTAGAATTAACTATAATGTTCTTGATTTTCCGTTTATATTAACGAGGGAAGATGTACACGTAAAACCGCTCTAATCCGGCTGAAACGTCGATATATGCAATAAAAACCGAACTTCTCCCCTTTTCAATATCTTACTCAGTATTTTAACGAGAAACAAATAGATGATTGAAAATGAAGTATTTAAGGTTATTATCTAATCAATTATGTGTTTGCATCATTTTTATCGTATATATATGAATTAATACCCATGGACGGAAAATTCATAAAAACGTGGAAAACGGCAAAAAATTGCCTAATTCAATGATATTTTGTTTAAAACACATGAAGGAAAAGGAGATGATAAACGTCAAAATATTGCTAAATTCGATGATTTTTCGTACGAAACAAAATGCAAGAAAACTTGCTTAAAATGCAATATTATGCGAAATTCTGAGATTTGAAGGCCAAATCACATATCGTGATACTACATGAAATACTATCGAAATATTGGTAAAAATGAATATATTTACGTAATGTCAAACTACGTGAGAAACGTGAAAAAAGTCACTATTTAACCATATTTGAGGATTTTAACTTCAAATCATAGAGCGAGGTTTCGTATTATTTAGATCCAAGAAAAGACAAATGACAATGTTGTTTCCAATACAAATGATAAAAATCAATGTCTTTGCATTAGAATTAACTAAAATGTTCCTGATTTTCCGTTTAATATTGCCTAATTCGATGATATTTTGCTTAAATCAAATAAAGGAAAAGGGGATGATAACCGTCAAAATATTGCTAAATTCGATGATTTTTCGTACGAAACAAAATGCAAGAAAACTTGCTTAAAATGCAATATTATACGAAATTCTAAGATTTGAAGGCCATATCACATATCGTGATACTACATGAAATAGTATCGAAATATTGGTAAAAATGAATATATTTGCGTAATATCAAACTACATGATTAACGTGAAAAAGTCACTATTTTACTATATTTGAGGATTTTACCTTCAAATCATAAAGCGAGGTTTCGTATTATTTAGTTCCAAGAAAAGACATATGACAATGTTGTTTCCAGTACAAATGATAAAAAACAATGTGTTTTCAATAGAATTAACTATAATGTTCTTGATTTTCCGTTTATATTAACGAGGGAAGATGTACACGTAAAACCGCTCTAATCCGGCTGAAACGTCGATATATGCAATAAAAACCGAACTTCTCCCCTTTTCAATATCTTACTCAGTATTTTAACGAGAAACAAATAGATGATTGAAAATGAAGTATTTAAGGTTATTATCTAATCAATTATGTGTTTGCATCATTTTTATCGTATATATATGAATTAATACCCATGGACGGAAAATTCATAAAAACGTGGAAAACGGCAAAATATTGCCTAATTCAATGATATTTTGTTTAAAACACATGAAGGAAAAGGAGATGATAAACGTCAAAATATTGCTAAATTCGATGATTTTTCGTACGAAACAAAATGCAAGAAAACTTGCTTAAAATGCAATATTATGCGAAATTCTGAGATTTGAAGGCCAAATCGTGATACTACATGAAATAGTATCGAAATGTTGGTAAAAATGAATATATTTGCGTAATATCAAACTACATGATTAACGTGAAAAAGTCACTATTTTACCATATTTGAGGATTTTACCTTCAAATCATAGAGCGAGGTTTCGTATTATTTAATTCCAAGAAAAGACATATGACAATGTTGTTTCCAGTACAAATGATAAAAAACAATGTGTTTTCATTAGAATTAACTATAATGTTCTTGATTTTGCGTTTATATTAACGAGGGAAGATGTACACGTAAAACCGCTCTAATCCGGCTGAAACGTCGATATATGCAATAAAAACCGAACTTCTCCCCTTTTCAATATCTTACTCAGTATTTTAACGAGAAACAAATAGATGATTGAAAATGAAGTATTTAAGGTTATTATCTAATCAATTATGTGTTTGCATCATTTTTATCGTATATATAATGAATTAATACCCATAGACTGAAAATTCACAAAAACGTGGAAAAACGGCAAAATATTGCCTAATTCGATGATATTTTGTTTAAATCACATAAAGGAAAAGGGGATGATAAACGTCAAAATATTGCTAAATTCGATGATTTTTCGCACGAAACAAAATGCAAGAAAACCTGCTTAAAATGCAATATTATGCGAAATTCTGAGATTTGAAGGCCAAATCACATATCGTGATACTACATGAAATAGTATCGAAATATTGGTAAAAATGAATATATTTGCGTAATATCAAACTACATGATTAACGTGAAAAAAGTCACTATATAACCATATTTGAGGATTTTACCTTCAAATCATAGAGCGAGGTTTCGTATTATTTAGTTCCAAGAAAAGACATATGACAATGTTGTTTCCAATACAAATGATAAAAAACAACGTATTTTCATTAGAATTAACTATAATGTTCTTGATTTTCCGTTTATATTAACTTGGAAAGATGTACACGTAAAACCGCTCTAATCCGGCTGAAATGTCGATATATGCAATAAAAACCGAACTTCTCCCCTTTTCAATATCTTACTCAGTATTTTAACGAGAAACAAAAAGATGATTGAAAATGAAGTATATAAGGTTATTATCTAATCAATTATGTGTTTGCATCATTTTTATCGTATATATATGAATTAATACCCATGGACGGAAAATTCATAAAAACGTGGAAAACGGCAAAATATTGCCTAATTCAATGATATTTTGTTTAAAACACATGAAGGAAAAGGAGATGATAAACGTCAAAATATTGCTAAATTCGATGATTTTTCGTACGAAACAAAATGCAAGAAAACTTGCTTAAAATGCAATATTATGCGAAATTCTGAGATTTGAAGGCCAAATCACATATCGTGATACTACATGAAATAGTATCGAAATATTGGTAAAAATGAATATATTTACGTAATGTCAAACTACATGAGAAACGTGAAAAAAGTCACTATTTAACCATATTTGAGGATTTTAACTTCAAATCATAGAGCGAGGTTTCGTATTATTTAGATCCAAGAAAAGACAAATGACAATGTTGTTTCCAATACAAATGATAAAAATCAATGTGTTTGCATTAGAATTAACTAAAATGTTCCTGATTTTCCGTTTATATTACCGATGGAAGATGTACACGTAAAACCGCTCTATTCCGACTGAAACGTCGATATATGCAATAAAAACAGAACTTCTCCCCTTTTCAATATCTTACTCAGTATTTTAACGAGAAAGAAATAGTTGATTGAAACTGAAGTATTTAAGGTTATTATCTAATCAATTATGTGTTTGCATCATTTTTATCGTATATATAATGAATTAATACCCATAGACTGAAATTTCACAAAAACCTGGAAAAACGGCAAAATATTGCCTAATTCGATGATATTTTGTTTAAATCAAATAATGGAAAAGGGGATGATAAACGTCAAAATATTGCTAAATTCGATGATTTTTCGTACGAAACAAAATGCAAGAAAACTTGCTTAAAATGCAATATTGTACGAAATTCTAGGATTTGAAGGCCAAATCATATATCGTGATACTACATGAAATAGTATCGAAATATTGGTAAAAATGAATATATTTGCGTAATATCAAACTACATGATTAACGTGAAAAAGTCACTATTTTACCATATTTGAGGATTTTACCTTCAAATCATAGAGCGAGGTTTCGTATTATTTAGTTCCAAGAAAAGACATATGACAATGTTGTTTCCAATACAAATGATATAAAACAACGTGTTTTCATTAGAATCAACTATAATGTTCTTGATTTTCCGTTTATATTAACTTGGGAAGATGTACACGTAAAACCGCTCTAATCCGGCTGAAATGTCGATATATGCAATAAAAACCGAACTTCTCCCCTTTTCAATATCTTACTCAGTATTTTAACGAGAAACAAATAGATGATTGAAAATGAAGTATTTAAGGTTATTATCTAATCAATTATGTGTTTGCATCATTTTTATCGTATATATATGAATTAATACCCATGGACGGAAAATTCATAAAAACGTGGAAAACGGCAAAATATTGCCTAATTCAATGATATTTTGTTTAAAACACATGAAGGAAAAGGAGATGATAAACGTCAAAATATTGCTAAATTCGATGATTTTTCGTACGAAACAAAATGCAAGAAAACTTGCTTAAAATGCAATATTATGCGAAATTCTGAGATTTGAAGGCCAAATCACATATCGTGATACTACATGAAATAGTATCGAAATATTGGTAAAAAAGAATATATTTACGTAATGTCAAACTACATGAGAAACGTGAAAAAAAGTCACTATTTAACCATATTTGAGGATTTTAACTTCAAATCATAGAGCGAGGTTTCGTATTATTTAGATCCAAGAAAAGACAAATGACAATGTTGTTTCCAATACAAATGATAAAAATCAATGTGTTTGCATTAGAATTAACTAAAATGTTCCTGATTTTCCGTTTATATTACCGATGGAAGATGTACACGTAAAACCGCTCAATTCCGACTGAAACGTCGATATATGCAATAAAAACAGAACTTCCCCTTTTCAATATCTTACTCAGTATTTTAACGAGAAACAAATAGTTGATTGAAAATGAAGTATTTAAGGTTATTATCTAATCAATTATGTGTTTGCATCATTTTTATCGTATATATAATGAATTAATACCCATAGACTGAAAATTCACAAAAACGTGGAAAAACGGCAAAATATTGCCTAATTCGATGATATTTTGTTTAAATCAAATAAAGGAAAAGGGGATGATAAACGTCAAAATATTGCTATATTCGATGATTTTTCGTACGAAACAAAATGCAAGAAAACTTGCTTAAAATGCAATATTATACGAAATTCTAAGATTTGAAGGCCATATCATATATAGTGATACTACATGAAATAGTATCGAAATATTGGTAAAAATGAATATATTTGCGTAATATCAAACTACATGATTAACGTGAAAAAGTCACTATTTTACCATATTGGAGGATTTTACCTTCAAATCATAGAGCGAGGTTTCGTATTATTTAGTTCCAAGAAAAGACATACGACAATGTTGTTTCCAGTACAAATGATAAAAAACAATGTGTTTTCAGTAGAATTAACTACAATGTTCTTGATTTTCCGTTTATATTAACGAGTGAAGATGTACACGTAAAACCGCTCTAATCCGGCTGAAACGTCGATATATGCAATAAAAACCGAACTTCTCCCCTTTTCAATATCTTACTCAGTATTTTAACGAGAAACAAATAGATGATTGAAAATGAAGTATTTAAGGTTATTATCTAATCAATTATGTGTTTGCATCATTTTTATCGTATATATATGAATTAATACCCATGGACGGAAAATTCATAAAAACGTGGAAAACGGCAAAAAATTGCCTAATTCAATGATATTTTGTTTAAAACACATGAAGGAAAAGGAGATGATAAACGTCAAAATATTGCTAAATTCGATGATTTTTCGTACGAAACAAAATGCAAGAAAACTTGCTTAAAATGCAATATTATGCGAAATTCTGAGATTTGAAGGCCAAATCACATATCGTGATACTACATGAAATACTATCGAAATATTGGTAAAAATGAATATATTTACGTAATGTCAAACTACGTGAGAAACGTGAAAAAAGTCACTATTTAACCATATTTGAGGATTTTAACTTCAAATCATAGAGCGAGGTTTCGTATTATTTAGATCCAAGAAAAGACAAATGACAATGTTGTTTCCAATACAAATGATAAAAATCAATGTGTTTGCATTAGAATTAACTAAAATGTTCCTGATTTTCCGTTTATATTACCAATGGAAGATGTACACGTAAAACCGCTCAATTCCGACTGAAACGTCGATATATGCAATAAAAACAGAACTTCCCCTTTTCAATATCTTACTCAGTATTTTAACGAGAAACAAATAGTTGATTGAAAATGAAGTATTTAAGGTTATTATCTAATCAATTATGTGTTTGCATCATTTTTATCGTATATATAATGAATTAATACCCATAGACTGAAAATTCACAAAAACGTGGAAAAACGGCAAAATATTGCCTAATTCGATGATATTTTGTTTAAATCAAATAAAGGAAAAGGGGATGATAAACGTCAAAATATTGCTAAATTCGATGATTTTTCGTACGAAACAAAATGCAAGAAAACTTGCTTAAAATGCAATATTATACGAAATTCTAAGATTTGAAGGCCATATCACATATAGTGATACTACATGAAATAGTATCGAAATATTGGTAAAAATGAATATATTTGCGTAATATCAAACTACATGATTAACGTGAAAAAGTCACTATTTTACCATATTGGAGGATTTTACCTTCAAATCATAGAGCGAGGTTTCGTATTATTTAGTTCCAAGAAAAGACATACGACAATGTTGTTTCCAGTACAAATGATAAAAAACAATGTGTTTTCAGTAGAATTAACTATAATGTTCTTGATTTTCCGTTTATATTAACGAGGGAAGATGTACACGTAAAACCGCTCTAATCCGGCTGAAACGTCGATATATGCAATAAAAACCGAACTTCTCCCCTTTTCAATATCTTACTCAGTATTTTAACGAGAAACAAATAGATGATTGAAAATGAAGTATTTAAGGTTATTATCTAATCAATTATGTGTTTGCATCATTTTTATCGTATATATATGAATTAATACCCATGGACGGAAAATTCATAAAAACGTGGAAAACGGCAAAAAATTGCCTAATTCAATGATATTTTGTTTAAAACACATGAAGGAAAAGGAGATGATAAACGTCAAAATATTGCTAAATTCGATGATTTTTCGTACGAAACAAAATGCAAGAAAACTTGCTTAAAATGCAATATTATGCGAAATTCTGAGATTTGAAGGCCAAATCACATATCGTGATACTACATGAAATACTATCGAAATATTGGTAAAAATGAATATATTTACGTAATGTCAAACTACGTGAGAAACGTGAAAAAAGTCACTATTTAACCATATTTGAGGATTTTAACTTCAAATCATAGAGCGAGGTTTCGTATTATTTAGATCCAAGAAAAGACAAATGACAATGTTGTTTCCAATACAAATGATAAAAATCAATGTCTTTGCATTAGAATTAACTAAAATGTTCCTGATTTTCCGTTTAATATTGCCTAATTCGATGATATTTTGCTTAAATCAAATAAAGGAAAAGGGGATGATAACCGTCAAAATATTGCTAAATTCGATGATTTTTCGTACGAAACAAAATGCAAGAAAACTTGCTTAAAATGCAATATTATACGAAATTCTAAGATTTGAAGGCCATATCACATATCGTGATACTACATGAAATAGTATCGAAATATTGGTAAAAATGAATATATTTGCGTAATATCAAACTACATGATTAACGTGAAAAAGTCACTATTTTACCATATTTGAGGATTTTACCTTCAAATCATAGAGCGAGGTTTCGTATTATTTAGTTCCAAGAAAAGACATATGACAATGTTGTTTCCAGTACAAATGATAAAAAACAATGTGTTTTCAATAGAATTAACTATAATGTTCTTGATTTTCCGTTTATATTAACGAGGGAAGATGTACACGTAAAACCGCTCTAATCCGGCTGAAACGTCGATATATGCAATAAAAACCGAACTTCTCCCCTTTTCAATATCTTACTCAGTATTTTAACGAGAAACAAATAGATGATTGAAAATGAAGTATTTAAGGTTATTATCTAATCAATTATGTGTTTGCATCATTTTTATCGTATATATATGAATTAATACCCATGGACGGAAAATTCATATAAACGTGGAAAACGGGAAAATATTGATTAATTCAATGATATTTTGTTTAAAACACATGAAGGAAAAGGAGATGATAAACGTCAAAATATTGCTAAATTCGATGATTTTTCGTACGAAACAAAATACAAGAAAACTTGCTTAAAATGCAATATTATGCGAAATTCTGAGATTTGAAGGCCAAATCACATATCGTGATACTACATGAAATAGTATCGAAATATTGGTAAAAATGAATATATTTACATAATGTCTAACTACATGAGAAACGTGAAAAAAGTCACTATTTAACCATATTTGAGGATTTTAACTTCAAATCATAGATCGAGGTTTCGTATTATTTAGATCCAAGAAAAGACAAATGACAATGTTGTTTCCAATACAAATGATAAAAATCAATGTTTTTGCATTAGAATTAACTAAAATGTTCCTGATTTTCGGTTTATATTACCGATGGAAGATGTACACGTAAAACCGCTCTATTCCGACTGAAACGTCGATATATGCAATAAAAACAGAACTTCTCCCCTTTTCAATATCTTACTCAGTATTTTAACGAGAAACAAATAGTTGATTGAAAATGAAGTATTTAAGGTTATTATCTAATCAATTATGTGTTTGCATCATTTTTATCGTATATATAATGAATTAATACCATAGACTGAAAATTCACAAAAACGTGGAAAAACGGCAAAATATTGCCTAATTCGATGATATTTTGTTTAAATCAAATAAAGGAAAAGGGGATGATAAACGTCAAAATATTGCTAAATTCGATGATTTTTCGTACGAAACAAAATGCAAGAAAACTTGCTTAAAATGCAATATTATACGAAATTCTAAGATTTGAAGTCCAAATCACATATCGTGATACTACATGAAATAGTATCGAAATATTGGTAAAAATGAATATATTTGCGTAATATCAAACTACATGATTAACGTGAAAAAGTCACTATTTTACCATATTTGAGGATTTTACCTTCAAATCATAGAGCGAGGTTTCGTATTATTTAGTTCCAAGAAAAGACATATGACAATGTTGTTTCCAGTACAAATGATAAAAAACAATGTGTTTTCAATAGAATTAACTATAATGTTCTTGATTTTCCGTTTATATTAACGAGGGAAGATGTACACGTAAAACCGCTCTAATCCGGCTGAAACGTCGATATATGCAATAAAAACCGAACTTCTCCCCTTTCAATATCTTACTCAGTATTTTAACGAGAAACAAATAGATGATTGAAAATGAAGTATTTAAGGTTATTATCTAATCAATTATGTGTTTGCATCATTTTTATCGTATATATATGAATGGACGGAAAAATCATAAAAACGTGGAAAACGGCAAAATATTGCCTAGTTCGATGATATTTTGTTTAAATCACATAAAGGAAAAGGAGATGATAAACGTCAAAATATTGCTAAATTCGGTGATTTTTCGTATGAAACAAAATGCAAGAAAACTTGCTTAAAATGCAATATTATGCGAAATTCTGAGATTTGAAGGCCAAATCACATATCGTGATACTACATGAAATAGTATCGAAATGTTGGTAAAAATGAATATATTTGCGTAATATAAACTTCTCCTTCTACATGATTAACGTGAAAAAGTCACTATTTTACCATATTTGAGGATTTTACCTTCAAATCATAGAGCGAGGTTTCGTATTATTTAGTTCCAAGAAAAGACATATGACAATGTTGTTTCCAATACAAATGATAAAAAACAATGTGTTTTCATTAGAATTAACTATAATGTTCTTGATTTTCCGTTTATATTAACGAGGGAAGATGTACACGTAAAACCGCTCTAATCCGGCTGAAATTTCGATATATGCAATAAAAACCGAACTTCTCCCCTTTTCAATATCTTACTCAGTATTTTAACGAGAAACAAATAGATGATTGAAAATGAAGTATTTAAGGTTATTATCTAATCAATTATGTGTTTGCATCATTTTTATCGTATATATTTGAATTAATACCCATGGACGGAAAATTCATAAAAACGTGGAAAACGGCAAAATATTGCCTAATTCGATGATATTTTGTTTAAATCAAATAAAGGAAAAGGGGATGATAAACGTCAAAATATTGCTAAATTCGATGATTTTTCGTACGAAACAAAATGCAAGAAAACTTGCTTAAAATGCAATATTATACGAAATTCTAAGATTTGAAGGCCAAATCACATATCGTGATACTACATGAAATAGTATCGAAATATTGGTAAAAATGAATATATTTGCGTAATATCAAACTACATGATTAACGTGAAAAAGTCACTATTTCACCATATTTGAGGATTTTACCTTCAAATCATAGAGCGAGGTTTCGTATTATTTAGTTCCAAGAAAAGACATATGACAATGTTGTTTCCAGTACAAATGATAAAAAACAATGTGTTTTCAATAGAATTAACTATAATGTTCTTGATTTTCCGTTTATATTAACGAGGGAAGATGTACACGTAAAACCGCTCTAATCCGGCTGAAACGTCGTTATATGCAATACAAACCGAACTTCTCCCCTTTCAATATCTTACTCAGTATTTTAACGAGAAACAAATAGATGATTGAAAATGAAGTATTTAAGGTTATTATCTAATCAATTATGTGTTTGCATCATTTTTATCGTATATATATGAATTAATACCCATGGACGGAAAATTCATAAAAACGTGGAAAACGGCAAAATATTGCCTAATTCAATGATATTTTGTTTAAAACACATGAAGGAAAAGGAGATGATAAACGTCAAAATATTGCTAAATTCGATGATTTTTCGTACGAAACAAAATATAAGAAAACTTGCTTAAAATGCAATATTATGCGAAATTCTGAGATTTGAAGGCCAAATCACATATCGTGATACTACATGAAATAGTATCGAAATATTAATAAAAATGAATATATTTACGTAATGTCTAACTACATGAGAAACGTGAAAAAAGTCACTATTTAACCATATTTGAGGATTTTAACTTCAAATCATAGATCGAGGTTTCGTATTATTTAGATCCAAGAAAAGACAAATGACAATGTTGTTTCCAATACAAATGATAAAAATCAATGTGTTTGCATTAGAATTAACTAAAATGTTCCTGATTTTCGGTTTATATTACCGATGGAAGATGTACACGTAAAACCGCTCTATTCCGACTGAAACGTCGATATATGCAATAAAAACAGAACTTCTCCCCTTTTCAATATCTTACTCAGTATTTTAACGAGAAACAAATAGTTGATTGAAAATGAAGTATTTAAGGTTATTATCTAATCAATTATGTGTTTGCATCATTTTTATCGTATATATAATGAATTAATACCCATAGACTGAAAATTCACAAAAACGTGGAAAAACGGCAAAATATTGCCTAATTCGATGATATTTTGTTTAAATCAAATAAAGGAAAAGGGGATGATAAACGTCAAAATATTGCTAAATTCGATGATTTTTCGTACGAAACAAAATGCAAGAAAACTTGCTTAAAATGCAATATTATACGAAATTCTAAGATTTGAAGGCCAAATCACATATCGTGATACTACATGAAATAGTATCGAAATATTGGTAAAAATGAATATATTTGCGTAATATCAAACTACATGATTAACGTGAAAAAGTCACTATTTTACTATATTTGAGGATTTTACCTTCAAATCATAGAGCGAGGTTTCGTATTATTTAGTTCCAAGAAAAGACATATGACAATGTTGTTTCCAGTACAAATGATAAAAAACAATGTGTTTTCAATAGAATTAACTATAATGTTCTTGATTTTCCGTTTATATTAACGAGGGAAGATGTACACGTAAAACCGCTCTAATCCGGCTGAAACGTCGATATATGCAATAAAAACCGAACTTCTCCCCTTTTCAATATCTTACTCAGTATTTTAACGAGAAACAAATAGATGATTGAAAATGAAGTATTTAAGGTTATTATCTAATCAATTATGTGTTTGCATCATTTTTATCGTATATATATATGAATGGACGGAAAAATCATAAAAACGTGGAAAACGGCAAAATATTGCCTAGTTCGATGATATTTTGTTTAAATCACATAAAGGAAAAGGAGATGATAAACGTCAAAATATTGCTAAATTCGGTGATTTTTCGTATGAAACAAAATGCAAGAAAACTTGCTTAAAATGCAATATTATGCGAAATTCTGAGATTTGAAGGCCAAATCACATATCGTGATACTACATGAAATAGTATCGAAATGTTGGTAAAAATGAATATATTTGCGTAATATAAACTTCTCCTTCTACATGATTAACGTGAAAAAGTCACTATTTTACCATATTTGAGGATTTTACCTTCAAATCATAGAGCGAGGTTTCGTATTATTTAGTTCCAAGAAAAGACATATGACAATGTTGTTTCCAATACAAATGATAAAAAACAATGTGTTTTCATTAGAATTAACTATAATGTTCTTGATTTTCCGTTTATATTAACGAGGGAAGATGTACACGTAAAACCGCTCTAATCCGGCTGAAATTTCGATATATGCAATAAAAACCGAACTTCTCCCCTTTTCAATATCTTACTCAGTATTTTAACGAGAAACAAATAGATGATTGAAAATGAAGTATTTAAGGTTATTATCTAATCAATTATGTGTTTGCATCATTTTTATCGTATATATTTGAATTAATACCCATGGACGGAAAATTCATGAAAACGTGGAAAACGGCAAAATATTGCCTAATTCAATGATATTTTGTTTAAATCACATGAAGGAAAAGGAGATGATAAACGTCAAAATATTGCTAAATTCGATGATTTTTCGTACGAAACAAAATGCAAGAAAACTTGCTTAAAATGCAATATTATGCGAAATTCTGAGATTTGAAGGCCAAATCACATATCGTGATACTACATGAAATAGTATCGAAATATTGGTAAAAATGAATATATTTACGTAATGTCTAACTACATGAGAAACGTGAAAAAGTCACTATTTAACCATATTTGAGGATTTTACCTTCAAATCATAGATCGAGGTTTCGTATTATTTAGATCCAAGAAAAGACAAATGACAATGTTGTTTCCAATACAAATGATAAAAATCAATGTGTTTGCATTAGAATTAACTAAAATGTTCCTGATTTTCGGTTTATATTACCGATGGAAGATGTACACGTAAAACCGCTCTATTCCGACTGAAACGTCGATATATGCAATAAAAACAGAACTTCTCCCCTTTTCAATATCTTACTCAGTATTTTAACGAGAAACAAATAGTTGATTGAAAATGAAGTATTTAAGGTTATTATCTAATCAATTATGTGTTTGCATCATTTTTATCGTATATATAATGAATTAATACCCATAGACTGAAAATTCACAAAAACGTGGAAAAACGGCAAAATATTGCCTAATTCGATGATATTTTGTTTAAATCAAATAAAGGAAAAGGGGATGATAAACGTCAAAATATTGCTAAATTCGATGATTTTTCGTACGAAACAAAATGCAAGAAAACTTGCTTAAAATGCAATATTATACGAAATTCTAAGATTTGAAGGCCAAATCACATATCGTGATACTACATGAAATAGTATCGAAATATTGGTAAAAATGAATATATTTGCGTAATATCAAACTACATGATTAACGTGAAAAAGTCACTATTTTACCATATTTGAGGATTTTACCTTCAAATCATAGAGCGAGGTTTCGTATTATTTAGTTCCAAGAAAAGACATATGACAATGTTGTTTCCAGTACAAATGATAAAAAACAATGTGTTTTCAATAGAATTAACTATAATGTTCTTGATTTTCCGTTTATATTAACTAGGGAAGATGTACACGTAAAACCGCTCTAATCCGGCTGAAACGTCGATATATGCAATAAAAACCGAACTTCTCCCCTTTTCAATATCTTACTCAGTATTTTAACGAGAAACAAATAGATGATTGAAAATGAAGTATTTAAGGTTATTATCTAATCAATTATGTATTTGCATCATTTTTATCGTATATATATGAATTAATACCCATGGACGGAAAATTCATAAAAACGTGGAAAACGGCAAAATATTGCCTAATTCAATGATATTTTGTTTAAAACACATGAAGGAAAAGGAGATGATAAACGTCAAAATATTGCTAAATTCGATGATTTTTCGTACGAAACAAAATACAAGAAAACTTGCTTAAAATGCAATATTATGCGAAATTCTGAGATTTGAAGGCCAAATCACATATCGTGATACTACATGAAATAGTATCGAAATATTGGTAAAAATGAATATATTTACGTAATGTCAAACTACATGAGAAACGTGAAAAAAGTCACTATTTAACCATATTTGAGGATTTTAACTTCAAATCATAGATCGAGGTTTCGTATTATTTAGATCCAAGAAAAGACAAATGACAATGTTGTTTCCAATACAAATGATAAAAATCAATGTTTTTGCATTAGAATTAACTAAAATGTTCCTGATTTTCGGTTTATATTACCGATGGAAGATGTACACGTAAAACCGCTCTATTCCGACTGAAACGTCGATATATGCAATAAAAACAGAACTTCTCCCCTTTTCAATATCTTACTCAGTATTTTAACGAGAAACAAATAGTTGATTGAAAATGAAGTATTTAAGGTTATTATCTAATCAATTATGTGTTTGCATCATTTTTATCGTATATATAATGAATTAATACCCATAGACTGAAAATTCACAAAAACGTGGAAAAACGGCAAAATATTGCCTAATTCGATGATATTTTGTTTAAATCAAATAAAGGAAAAGGGGATGATAAACGTCAAAATATTGCTAAATTCGATGATTTTTCGTACGAAACAAAATGCAAGAAAACTTGCTTAAAATGCAATATTATACGAAATTCAAAGATTTGAAGTCCAAATCACATATCGTGATACTACATGAAATAGTATCGAAATATTGGTAAAAATGAATATATTTGCGTAATATCAAACTACATGATTAACGTGAAAAAGTCACTATTTTACCATATTTGAGGATTTTACCTTCAAATCATAGAGCGAGGTTTCGTATTATTTAGTTCCAAGAAAAGACATATGACAATGTTGTTTCCAGTACAAATGATAAAAAACAATGTGTTTTCAATAGAATTAACTATAATGTTCTTGATTTTCCGTTTATATTAACGAGGGAAGATGTACACGTAAAACCGCTCTAATCCGGCTGAAACGTCGATATATGCAATAAAAACCGAACTTCTCCCCTTTCAATATCTTACTCAGTATTTTAACGAGAAACAAATAGATGATTGAAAATGAAGTATTTAAGGTTATTATCTAATCAATTATGTGTTTGCATCATTTTTATCGTATATATATGAATTAATACCCATGGACGGAAAATTCATAAAAAACGTGGAAAACGGCAAAATATTGCCTAATTCAATGATATTTTGTTTAAAACACATGAAGGAAAAGGAGATGATAAACGTCAAAATATTGCTAAATTCGATGATTTTTCGTACGAAACAAAATACAAGAAAACTTGCTTAAAATGCAATATTATGCGAAATTCTGAGATTTGAAGGCCAAATCACATATCGTGATACTACATGAAATAGTATCGAAATATTAATAAAAATGAATATATTTACGTAATGTCTAACTACATGAGAAACGTGAAAAAAGTCACTATTTAACCATATTTGAGGATTTTAACTTCAAATCATAGACCGAGGTTTCGTATTATTTAGATCCAAGAAAAGACAAATGACAATGTTGTTTCCAATACAAATGATAAAAATCAATGTGTTTGCATTAGAATTAACTAAAATGTTCCTGATTTTCGGTTTATATTACCGATGGAAGATGTACACGTAAAACCGCTCTATTCCGACTGAAACGTCGATATATGCAATAAAAACAGAACTTCTCCCCTTTTCAATATCTTACTCAGTATTTTAACGAGAAACAAATAGTTGATTGAAAATGAAGTATTTAAGGTTATTATCTAATCAATTATGTGTTTGCATCATTTTTATCGTATATATAATGAATTAATACCCATAGACTGAAAATTCACAAAAACGTGGAAAAACGGCAAAATATTGCCTAATTCGATGATATTTTGTTTAAATCAAATAAAGGAAAAGGGGATGATAAACGTCAAAATATTGCTAAATTCGATGATTTTTCGTACGAAACAAAATGCAAGAAAACTTGCTTAAAATGCAATATTATACGAAATTCTAAGATTTGAAGGCCAAATCACATATCGTGATACTACATGAAATAGTATCGAAATATTGGTAAAAATGAATATATTTGCGTAATATCAAACTACATGATTAACGTGAAAAAGTCACTATTTTACTATATTTGAGGATTTTACCTTCAAATCATAGAGCGAGGTTTCGTATTATTTAGTTCCAAGAAAAGACATATGACAATGTTGTTTCCAGTACAAATGATAAAAAACAATGTGTTTTCAATAGAATTAACTATAATGTTCTTGATTTTCCGTTTATATTAACGAGGGAAGATGTACACGTAAAACCGCTCTAATCCGGCTGAAACGTCGATATATGCAATAAAAACCGAACTTCTCCCCTTTTCAATATCTTACTCAGTATTTTAACGAGAAACAAATAGATGATTGAAAATGAAGTATTTAAGGTTATTATCTAATCAATTATGTGTTTGCATCATTTTTATCGTATATATATGAATTAATACCCATGGACGAAAAATTCATAAAAACGTGGAAAACGGCAAAATATTGCCTAATTCAATGATATTTTGTTTAAAACACATGAAGGAAAAGGAGATGATAAACGTCAAAATATTGCTAAATTCGATGATTTTTCGTACGAAACAAAATACAAGAAAACTTGCTTAAAATGCAATATTATGCGAAATTCTGAGATTTGAAGGCCAAATCACATATCGTGATACTACATGAAATAGTATCGAAATATTGGTAAAAATGAATATATTTACGTAATGTCAAACTACATGAGAAACGTGAAAAAAGTCACTATTTAACCATATTTGAGGATTTTAACTTCAAATCATAGATCGAGGTTTCGTATTATTTAGATCCAAGAAAAGACAAATGACAATGTTGTTTCCAATACAAATGATAAAAATCAATGTTTTTGCATTAGAATTAACTAAAATGTTCCTGATTTTCGGTTTATATTACCGATGGAAGATGTACACGTAAAACCGCTCTATTCCGACTGAAACGTCGATATATGCAATAAAAACAGAACTTCTCCCCTTTTCAATATCTTACTCAGTATTTTAACGAGAAACAAATAGTTGATTGAAAATGAAGTATTTAAGGTTATTATCTAATCAATTATGTGTTTGCATCATTTTTATCGTATATATAATGAATTAATACCCATAGACTGAAAATTCACAAAAACGTGGAAAAACGGCAAAATATTGCCTAATTCGATGATATTTTGTTTAAATCAAATAAAGGAAAAGGGGATGATAAACGTCAAAATATTGCTAAATTCGATGAATTTTCGTACGAAACAAAATGCAAGAAAACTTGCTTAAAATGCAATATTATACGAAATTCTAAGATTTGAAGGCCAAATCACATATCGTGATACTACATGAAATAGTATCGAAATATTGGTAAAAATGAATATATTTGCGTAATATCAAACTACATGATTAACGTGAAAAAGTCACTATTTTACCATATTTGAGGATTTCACCTTCAAATCATAGAGCGAGGTTTCGTATTATTTAGTTCCAAGAAAAGACATATGACAATGTTGTTTAAAATACAAATGATAAAAAACAATGTGTTTTCATTAGAATTAACTATAATGTTCTTGATTTTGCGTTTATATTAACGAGGGAAGATGTACACGTAAAACCGCTCTAATCCGGCTGAAATTTCGATATATGCAATAAAAACCGAACTTCTCCCCTTTTCAATATCTTACTCAGTATTTTAACGAGAAACAAATAGATGATTGAAAATGAAGTATTTAAGGTTATTATCTAATCAATTATGTGTTTGCATCATTTTTATCGTATATATATGAATTAATACCCATGGACGGAAAATTCATAAAAACGTGGAAAACGGCAAAATATTGCCTAATTCAATGATATTTTGTTTAAATCACATGAAGGAAAAGGAGATGATAAACGTCAAAATATTGCTAAATTCGATGATTTTTCGTACGAAACAAAATGCAAGAAAACTTGCTTAAAATGCAATATTATGCGAAATTCTGAGATTTGAAGGCCAAATCACATATCGTGATACTACATGAAATAGTATCGAAATATTGGTAAAAATTAATATATTTGCGTAATATCAAACTACATGATTAACGTGAAAAAGTCACTATTTTAACATATTTGAGGATTTTACCTTCAAATCATAGAGCGAGGTTTCGTATTATTTAGTTCCAAGAAAAGACATATGACAATGTTGTTTCCAATACAAATGATAAAACACAATGTGTTTTCATTAGAAATAACTAAAATGTTCTTGATTTTCCGTTTATATTACCGATGGAAGATGTGCACGTAAAACCGCTCTATTCCGGCTGAAACGTCGATATATGCAATAAAAACAGAACTTCTTCCCTTTTCAATATCTTACTCAGGATTTTAACGAGAAACAAATAGTTGATTGAAAATGAAGTATTTAAGGTTATTATCTAATGAATTATGTGTTTGCATCATTTTTATCGTATATATAATGAATTAATACCCATAAACTGAAAATTCACAAAAACGTGGAAAAACGGCAAAATATTGCCTAATTCGATGATATTTTGTTTAAATCAAATAAAGGAAAAGGGGATGATAAACGTCAAAATATTGCTAAATTCGATGATTTTTCGTACGAAACAAAATGCAAGAAAACTTGCTTAAAATGCATTATTATGCGAAATTCTGAGATTTGAAGGCCAAATCACATATCGTGATACTACATGAAATACTATCGAAATGTTGGTAAAATTGAATATATTTGCGTAATATCAAACTACATGATTAACGTGAAAAAGTCACTATTTTACCATATTTGAGGATTTTACCTTCAAATCATAGAGCGAGGTTTTGTATTTCATAGTTTCATAGTTCCAAGAAAAGACATATGACAATGTTGTTTCCAATACAAATGATAAAAAACAATGTTTTTTTTTCATTAGAATTAACTATAATGTTCTTGATTTTCCGTTTATATTAACGAGGGAAGATGTACACGTAAAACCGCTCTAATCCGGCTGAAACGTCGATATATGCAATAAAAACCGAATTTCTCCCCTTTTCAATATCTTACTCAGTATTTTAACGAGAAACAAATAGATGTTTGAAAATGAAGTATTTAAGGTTATTATCTAATCAATTATGTGTTTGCATCATTTTTATCGTATATATATGAATTAATACCCATGGACTGAAAATTCACAAAAACGTGGAAAACGGCAAAATATTGCCTAATTCGATGATATTTTGTTTAAATCACATAAAGGAAAAGGGGATGATAAACGTCAAAATATTGCTAAATTCGATGATTTTTCGTACGAAACAAAATGCAAGAGAACTTGCTTAAAATGCAATATTATGCGAAATTCTGAGATTTGAAGGCCAAATCACATATCGTGACACTACATGAAATAGTATCGAAATGTTGGTAAAAATGAATATATTTCGTAATATCAAACTACATGATTAACGTGAAAAAGTCACTATTTTACCATATTTGAGGATTATACCTTCATATCATAGAGCGAGGTTTCGTATTATTTAGTTCCAAGAAAAGACATATGACAATGTTGTTTCCAATACAAATGATAAAAAACAATGTTTTTTTTTTTCATTAGAACTAACTATAATGTTCTTGATTTTCCGTTTATATTAACGAGGGAAGATGTACACGTAAAACCGCTCTAATCCGGCTGAAACGTCGATATATGCAATAAAAACCGAATTTCTCCCCCTTTTAAATATCTTACTCAGTATTTTAACGAGAAACAAATAGATGATTGAAAATGAAGTATTTAAGGTTATTATCTAATCAATTATGTGTTTGCATCATTTTTATCGTATATATATGAATGGACGGAAAAATCATAAAAACGTGGAAAACGGCAAAATATTGCCTAGTTCGATGATATTTTGTTTAAATCACATAAAGGAAAAGGAGATGATAAACGTCAAAATATTGCTAAATTCGATGATTTTTCGTACGAAACAAAATGCAAGAAAACTTGCTTAAAATGCAATATTATGCGAAATTCTGAGATATGAAGGCCAAATCACATATCGTGATACTACGTGAAATAGTATCGAAATGTTGGTAAAAATGAATATATTTGCGTAATATCAAACTACATGATTAACGTGAAAAAGACACTATTTTACCATATTTGAGGATTTTACCTTCAAATCATAGAGCGAGGTTTCGTATTATTTAGTTCCAAGAAAAGACATATGACAATGTTGTTTCCAATACAAATGATAAAAAACAATGTGTTTTCATTAGAATTAACTATAATGTTCTTGATTTTCCGTTTATATTAACGAGGGAAGATGTACACGTAAAACCGCTCTAATCCGGCTGAAATGTCGATATATGCAATAAAAACCGAACTTCTCCCCTTTTCAATATCTTACTCAGTATTTCAACGAGAAACAAATAGATGATTGAAAATGAAGTATTTAAGGTTATTATCTAATCAATTATGTGTTTGCATCATTTTTATCGTATATATATGAATTAATACCCATGGACGGAAAATTCATAAAAACGTGGAAAACGGCAAAATATTGCCTAATTCAATGATATTTTGTTTAAATCACATGAAGGAAAAGGAGATGATAAACGTCAAAATATTGCTAAATTCGATGATTTTTCGTACGAAACAAAATGCAAGAAAACTTGCTTAAAATGCAATATTATGCGAAATTCTGAGATATGAAGGCCAAATCAAATATCGTGATAGTACGTGAAATAGTATCGAAATGTTGGTAAAAATGAATATATTTGCGTAATATCAAACTACATGATTAACGTGAAAAAGTCACTATTTTACCATATTTCAGGATTTTACCTTCAAATCATAGAACGAGGTTTCGTATTATTTAGTTCCTAGAAAAGACATATGACAATGTTGTTTCCAATACAAATGATAAAAAACAATGTGTTTTCATTAGAATTAACTATAATGTTCTTGATTTTCCGTTTATATTAACGAGGGAAGATGTACACGTAAAACAGCTCTAATCCGGCTGAAATGTCGATATATGCAATAAAAACCGAACTTCTCCCCTTTTTAATATCTTACTCAGTATTTTAACGAGAAACAAATAGATGATTGAAAATGAAGTATTTAAGGTTATTATCTAATCAATTATGTGTTTGCATCATTTTTATCGTATATATATGAATGGACGGAAAAATCATAATAACGTGGAAAACGGCAAAATATTGCCTAGTTCGATGATATTTTGTTTAAATCACATAAAGGAAAAGAAGATGATAAACGTCAAAATATTGCTAAATTCGATGATTTTTCGTACGAAACAAAATGCAAGAAAACTTGCTTAAAATGCAATATTATGCGAAATTCTGAGATTTGAAGGCCAAATCACATATCGTGATACTACATGAAATAGTATCGAAATGTTGGTAAAAATGAATATATTTGCGTAATATAAACTTCTCCTTCTACATGATTAACGTGAAAAAGTCACTATTTTACCATATTTGAGGATTTTACCTTCAAATCATAGAGCGAGGTTTCGTATTATTTAGTTCCAAGAAAAGACATATGACAATGTTGTTTCCAATACAAATGATAAAAAACAATGTTTTTTTTTCATTAGAATTAACTATAATGTTCTTGATTTTCCGTTTATATTAACGAGGGAAGAAGTACACGTAAAACCGCTCTAATCCGGCTGAAACGTCGATATATGCAATAAAAACCGAATTTCTCCCCTTTTAAATATCTTACTCAGTATTTTAACGAGAAAAAAATAGATGTTTGAAAATGAAGTATTTAAGGTTATTATCTAATCAATTATGTGTTTGCATCATTTTTATCGTATATATATGAATTAATACCTATGGACTGAAAATTCACAAAAACGTGGAAAACGGCAAAATATTGCCTAATTCGATTATATTTTGTATAAATCACATAAAGGAAAAGGGGATGATAAACGTCAAAATATTGCTAAATTCGATGATTTTTCGTACGAAACAAAATGCAAGAAAACTTGCTTAAAATGCAATATTATGCGAAATTCTGAGATTTGAAGGCCAAATCACATATCGTGATACTACATGAAATAGTATCGAAATATTGGTAAAAATGAATATATTTACATAATATCAAACTACATGAAAAACGTGAAAAAAGTCCCTATTTAACCATATTTGAGGATTTTAACTTCAAATCATAGAGCGAGGTTTCGTATTATTTAGATCCAAGAAAAGGCAAATGACAATGTTGTTTCCAATACAAATGATAAAAATCAATGTGTTTTCAATAGAATTAACTAAAATGTTCCTGATTTTCCGTTTATATTACCGATGGAAGATGTAAACGTAAAACCGCTCAATTCCGGCTGAAACGTCGATATATGCAATAAAAATAGAACTTCTCCCCTTTTCAATATCTTACTCAGTATTTTAACGAGAAACAAATAGTTGATTGAAAATGAAGTATTTAAGGTTATTATCTAATCAATTATGTGTTTGCATCATTTTTATCGAATATATAATGAATTAATACCCATAGACTGAAAATTCACAAAAACGTCGAAAAACGGCAAAATATTGCTTAATTCGATGATATTTTGTTTAATTCAAATAAAGAAAAAGGGGATGATAAACGTCAAAATATTGCTAAATTCGACGATTTTTCGTACGAAACAAAATGCAAGAAAACTTGCTTCAAATGCAATATTATGCGAAATTCTGAGATTTGAAGGCCAAATCACATATCGTGATACTACATGAAATAGTATCGAAATATTGGTAAAAATGAATATATTTGCCTAATGTCAAACTACATGAAAAACGTGAAAAAAGTCACTATTTAACCATATATGAGGATTTTAACTTAAAATCATAGAGCGAGGTTTCGTATTATTTAGATCCAAGAAAAGACATATGACAATGTTGTTTCCAATACAAATGATAAAAATCAATGTGTTTTCATTAGAATTAACTAAAATGTTCCTGATTTTCCGTTTATATTACCGATGGAAGATGTAAACGTAAAACCGCTCTATTCCGGCTGAAACGTCGATATATGCAATAAAAATAGAACTTCTCCCCTTTTCAATATCTTACTCAGTATTTTAACGAGAAATAAATAGTTGATTGAAAATGAAGTATTTAAGGTTATTATCTAATCAATTATGTGTTTGCATCATTTTTATCGAATATATAATGAATCCCATAGACTGAAAATTCACAAAAACGTCGAAAAACAGCAATATATTACCTAATTCGATGATATTTTGTTTAAATCAAATAAAGGAAAAGGGGATGATAAACGTCAAAATATTGCTAAATTCGATGATTTTTCGTACGAAACAAAATGCAGGAAAACTTGCTTAAAATGCAATATTATGCAAAATTCTGAGATATGAAGGCCAAATCACATATAGTGATACTACATGAATTAGTATCGAAATATTGGTAAAAATGAATATATTTGCGTAATATCAAACTGCATGATTAACGTGAAAAAGTCACTATTTTACCATATTTGAGGTTTTTACCTTCAAATCATAGAGCGAGGTTTCGTAGTACTTAGATCCAAGAAAAGACATATGACAATGTTGTTTCCAATACAAATGATAAAAAACAATGTTTTTTTTTTCATTAGAATTAACTATAATGTTCTTGATTTTCCGTTTATATTAACGAGGGAAGATGTACACGTAAAACCGCTCTAATCCGGCTGAAACGTCGATATATGCAATAAAAACCGAATTTCTCTCCTTTTCAATATCTTACTCAGTATTTTAACGAGAAAGAAATAGTTGATTGAAAATGAAGTATTTAAGGTTATTATCTAATCAATTATGTGTTTGCATCATTTTTATCGTATATATATGAATTAAAACCCATGGACTGAAAACTCACAAAAACGTGGAAAACGGCAAAATATTGCCTAATTCGATGATATTTTGTTTAAATCACATGAAGGAAAAGTAGATGATAAACGTCAAAATATTGCTATATTCGATGATTTATCGTACGAAACAAAATGCAAGAAAACTTGCTTAAAATGCAATATTATGCGAAATTCTGAGATTTGAAGGCCAAATCACATATCGTGATACTACATGAAATAGTATCGAAATATTGGTAAAAATGAATATATTTACGTAATATCAAACTACATGAAAATCGTGAAAAAAGTCACTATTTAACCATATTTGAGGATTTTAACTTAAAATCATAGAGCGAGGTTTCGTATTATTTAGATCCAAGAAAAGACATATGACAATGTTGTTTCCAATACAAATGATAAAAATCAATGTGTTTTAATTAGAATTATATAAAATGTTCCTGATTTTCCGTTTATATTACCGATGGAAGATGTACACGTAAAACCGCTCTATTCCGGCTGAAACGTCGATATATGCAATAAAAACAGAACTTCTCCCCTTTTCAATATCTTACTCAGTATTTTAACGAGAAAGAAATAGTAATTGAAAATGAAGTATTTAAGGTTATTATCTAATCAATTATGTGTTTGCATCATTTTTATCGTATATATAATGAATTAATACCCATAGACTGACAATTCACAAAAACGTGGAAAAACGGCAAAATATTGCCTAATTCGATGATATTTTGTTTAAATCAAATAAAGGAAAAGGGGATGATAAACGTCAAAATATTGCTAAATTCGATGATTTTTCGTACGAAACAAAATGCAAGAAAACTTGCTTAAAATGCAATATTATGCAAAATTCTGAGATTTGAATGCTAAATCACATATCGTGATACTACATGACATAGTATCGGAATTTTGGTAAAAATGAATATGTTTGCCTAATATCAAACTACATGAAAAACGTTAAAACAGTCACTATTTAACCATATTTGAGAATTTTAACTTCAAATCATAGAGCGAGGTTTCGTATTATTTAGATCCAAGAAAAGACATATGACAATGTTGTTTCCAATACAAATGATAAAAATCAATGTGTTTTCATTAGAATTAACTAAAATGTTCCTGATTTTCCGTTTATATTACCGATGGAAGATGTAAACGTAAAACCGCTCTATTCCGGCTGAAACGTCGATATATGCAATAAAAATAGAACTTCTCCCCTTTTCAATATCTTACTCAGTATTTTAACGAGAAACAAATAGTTGATTGAAAATGAAGTATTTAAGGTTATTATCTAATCAATTATGTGTTTGCATCATTTTTATCGAATATATAATGAATCCCATAGACTGAAAATTCACAAAAACGTCGAAAAACAGCAAAATATTACCTAATTCGATGATAATTTGTTTAAATCAAATAAAGGAAAAGGGGATGATAAACGTCAAAATATTGCTAAATTCGATGATTTTTCGTACGAAACAAAATGCAAGAAAACTTGCTTATAATGCAATATTATGCGAAATTCTGAAATTTCAAGGCCAAATCACATATCGTGATACTACATGAAATAGTATCGAAATATTGGTAAAAATGAATATATTTACGTAATATTATTAATATATCAAACTACATGAAAAACGTGAAAAAAGTCACTATATAACCATATTTGAGGATTTTAACTTCAAATCATAGAGCGAGGTTTCGTATTATTTAGATCCAAGAAAAGACATATGACAATGTTGTTTCCAATACAAATGATAAAAAACAATGTGTTTTCATTAGAAATAACTAAAATGTTCTTGACTTTCCGTTTATATTACCGAGGGAAGATGTACACGTAAAACCGCTCTAATCCGGCTGAAACGTCGATATATGCAATAAAAACCGAACTTCTCCCCTTTTCAATATCTAACTCAGTATTTTAACGAGAAACAAATAGATGATTGAAAATGAAGTATTTAAAGTTATTATCTAATCAATTATGTGTTTGCATCATTTTTATCGTATATATATGAATTAATACCCAAGGACTGAAAATTCACAAAAACGTGGAAAACGGCAAAATATTGCCTAATTCGATGATATTTTGTTTAAATCACATGAAGGAAAAGGGGATGATAAACGTCAAAATATTGCTAAATTCGATGATTTTTCGTACGAAACAAAATGCAAGAAAACTTGCTTAAAATGCAATATAATGCGAAATTCTGAGATTTCAAGGCCAAATCACATATCGTGATACTACATGAAATAGTATCGAAATATTGGTAAAAATGAGTATATTTACGTAATATCAAACTAAATGAAAATCGTGAAAAAAGTCACTATTTAACCATATTTGAGGATTATAACTTAGAATCATAGAGCGAGGTTTCGTATTATTTAGATCCAAGAAAAGACATATGACAATGTTGTTTCCAATACAAATGATAAAAATCAATGTGTTTTTATTAGAATTAACTAAAATGTTCCTGATTTTCCGTTTATATTTCTGATGGAATATGTACACGTAAAACCGCTCTATTCCGGCTGAAACGTCGATATATGCAATAAAAACAGAACTTCTCACCTTTTCAATATCTTACTCAGTATTTTAACGAGAAACAAATAGTTGATTGAAAATGAAGTATTTAAGGTTATTATTTAATCAATTATGTGTTTGCATCATTTTTATCGTATATATAATGAATTAATACCCATAGACTGAAAATTCACAAAAACGTGGAAAAACGGCAAAATATTGCCTAATTCGATGATATTTTGTTTAAATCAAATAAAGGAAAGGGGATGATAAACGTCAAAATATTGCTAAATTCGATGATTTTTCTTACGAAACAAAATGCAAGAAAACTTGCTTAAAATGCAATATTATGCGAAATTCTGAGATTTGAAGGCCAAATCACATATCGCGATACTACATGAAATAGTATCGAAATATTGGTAAAAATGAATATATTTGCGTAATATCAAACTACATGATTAACGTGAAAAAGTCACTATTTTACCATATTTGAGGGTTTTACCTTCAAATCATAGAGCGAGGTTTCGTATTATTTAGTTCCAAGAAAAGACATATGACAATGTTGTTTCCAATACAAATGATAAAAAACAATGTGTTTTCATTAGAATTAACTATAATGTTCTTGATTTTCCGTTTATATTAACGAGGGAAGATGTACACGTAAAACCGCTCTAATCCGGCTGAAATGTCGATATATGCAATAAAAACCGAACTTCTCCCCTTTTCAATATCTTACTCAGTATTTTAACGAGAAACAAATAGATGATTGAAAATGAAGTATTTAAGGTTATTATCTAATCAATTATGTGTTTGCATCATTTTTATTGAATATATAATGAATTAATACCCGTAGACTCAAAATTCACAAAAACGTCGAAAAACGGCAAAATATTGCCTAATTCGATGATATTTTGTTTAAATCAAATAAAGGAAAAGGGGATGATAAACGTCAAAATATTGCTAAATTCGACGATTTTTCGTACGAAACAAAATGCAAGAAAACTTGCTTAAAATGCAATATTATGCGAAATTCTGAGATTTGAATGCTAAACCACATATCGTGATACTATATGACATAGTATCGGAATTTTGGTAAAAATGAATATATTTGCCTAATATCAAACTACATGAAAAACGTGAAAACAGTCACTATTTAACCATATTTGAGGATTTTAACTTCAAATCATAGAGCGAGGTTTCGTATTATTTAGATCCAAGAAAAGACATATGGCAATGTTGTTTCCAATACAAATGATAAAAATCAATGTGATTTCATTAGAATTAACTAAAATGTTCCTGATTTTCCGTTTATATTACCGATGGAAGATGTAAACGTAAAACCGCTCTATTCCGGCTGAAACGTCGATATATGCAATAAAAATAGAACTTCTCCCCTTTTCAATATCTTACTCAGTATTTTAACGAGAAACAAATAGTTGATTGAAAATGAAGTATTTAAGGTTATTATCTAATCAATTATGTGTTTGCATCATTTTTATCGAATATATAATGAATCCCATAGACTGAAAATTCACAAAAACGTCGAAAAACGGCAAAATATTACCTAATTCGATGATATTTTGTTTAAATCAAATAAAGGAAAAGGGGATGATAAACGTCAAAATATTGCTAAATTCGACGATTTTTCGTACGAAACAAAATGCAAGAAAACTTGCTTAAAATGCAATATTATGCGAAATTCTGAGATTTGAAGGCCAAATCACATATCGTGATACTACATGAAATAGTATCGAAATATTGGTAAAATGAATATATTTGCGTAATATCAAACTACATGATTAACGTGAAAAAGTCACTATTTTACCATATTTGAGGATTTTACCTTCAAATCATAGAGCGAGGTTTCGTATTATTTAGTTCCAAGAAAATACATATGACAATGTTGTTTCCAATACAAATGATAAAAAACAATGTTTTTTTTTCATTAGAATTAACTATAATGTTCTTGATTTTCCGTTTATATTAACGAGGGAAGATGTACACGTAAAACCGCTCTAATCCGGCTGAAACGTCGATATATACAATAAAAACCGAATTTCTCTCCTTTTCAATATCTTACTCAGTATTTTAACGAGAAACAAATAGATGTTTGAAAATGAAGTATTTAAGGTTATTATCTAATCAATTATGTGTTTGCATCATTTTTATCGTATATATATGAATTAAAACCCATGGACTGAAAACTCACAAAAACGTGGAAAACGGCAAAATATTGCCTAATTCGATGATATTTTGTTTACATCACATGATGGAAAAGTAGATTATAAACGTCAAAATATTGCTATATTCGTTGATTTTTCGTACGAAACAAAATGCAAGAAAACTTGCTTAAAATGCAATATTATGCAAAATTCTGAGATTTCAAGGCCAAATCACATATCGTGATACTACATGAAATAGTATCGAAATAATGGTAAAAATTAATATATTTACGTAATATCAAACTACATGAAAAACGTGAAAAAAGTCACTATTTAACCATATTTGAGGATTTTAACTTCAAATCATAGAGCGAGGTTTCGTATTATTTGGATCGAAGAAAAGACATATGACAATGTTGTTTCCAATACAAATGATAAAAATCAAAATGTTTTCATTAGAATTAACTAAAATGTTCCTGGTTTTTCGTTTATATTACCGATGGAAGATGTACACGAAAATCGCTCTATTCCGGCTGAAACGTCGATATATGCAATAAAAACCGAACTTCTCCCCTTTTCAATATCTTACTCAGTAATTTCACGAGAAACAAATAGTTGATTGAAAATGAAGTATTTAAGGTTATTATCTAATTAATTATGTGTTTGCATCATTTTTATCGTATATATATGAATTAATACCCATGGACTGAAAATTCACAAAAACGTGGAAAAAAGGCAAAATATTGCCTAATTCGATGATATTTTGTTTAAATCACATGAAGGAAAAGGGGATGATAAACGTCAAAATATTGCTAAATTCGATGATTTTTCGTACGAAACAAAATGCAAGAAAACTTGCTTAAAATGCAATATTACGCGAAATTCTGAGATATGAAGGGCAAATCACCTATCGTGATACTACATAAAATAGTATCGGAATATTGGTAAAAATGAATATATTTGCGTATTATCAAACTACATGATTAACGTGAAAAAGTTACTATTTTACCATATTTGAGGAGTTTACCTTCAAATCATGGAGCGATGTTTCGTATTATTTAGATCCAAGAAAAGACATATGACAATGTTGTTTCCAATACAAATGATAAAAATCAATGTGTTTTCATTTGAATTAACTAAAATGTTCCTGATTTTCCGTTTATATTACCGATGGAAGATGTACACGAAAACCGCTCTATTCCGGCTGAAACGTCGATATATGCAATAAAAACAGAACTTCTCCCCCTTTCAATATCTTACTCAGTATTTTAACGAGAAAGAAATAGTTGATTGAAAATGAAGTATTTAAGGTTATTATCTAATCAATTATGTGTTTGCATCATTGTTATCGTATATATATGAATTAAAACCCATGGACTGAAAATTCACAAAAACGTGGAAAACGGCAAAATATTGCCTAATTCGATGATATTTTGTTTAAATCACATGAAGGAAAAGGAGATGATAAACGTCAAAATATTGCTATATTCGATGATTTTTCATACGAAACAAAATGCAAGAAAACTTGCTTAAAATGCAATATTATGCGAAATTCTGAGATTTGAAGGCCAAATCACATATCGTGATACTGCATGAAATAGTATCGAAATATTGGTAAGAATGAATATATTTACGTAATATCAAACTACATGAAAAACGTAAAAAAAAGTCACTATATAACCATATTTGAGGATTTTAACTTCAAATCATAGAGCGAGGTTTCGTATTATTTAGATCCAAGAAAAGACATATGACAATGTTGTTTCCAATACAAATGATAAAAATCGATGTGTTTTCATTAGAATTAACTAAAATGTTCCTGATTTTCCGTTTATATTACTGATGGAAGATGTACACGTAAAACCGCTCTATTCCGGCTGAAACGTCGATATATGCAATAAAAACAGAACTTTTCCCCTTTTCAATATCTTACTCAGTATGTAAATGAGAAACAAATAGTTGATTGAAAATGAAGTATTTAAGGTTATTATCTAATCAATTATGTGTTTACATCATTTTTATCGTATGTATAATGAATTAATACCCATTGACGGAAAATTCACAAAAACGTGGAAAACGGCAAAATATTGCCTAATTCGATGATATTTTGTTTAAATCACATGAAGGAAAAGGAGATGATAAACGTTAAAAACTTGCTAAATTCGATGATTTTTCGTACGAAACAAAATGCAAGAAAACTTGCTTAAAATGCAATATTATGCGAAATTCTGAGATTTGAAGGTCAAATCACATATCGTGATACTACATGAAATAGTATCGAAATATTGGTAAAAATGAATATATTTACGTAATATCAAACTACATGAAAAACGTGAAAAAAGTCACTACATAACCATATTTGAGGATTATAACTTAGAATCATACCGCTCTAATCCGGCTGAAACGTCGATATATACAATAAAAACCGAATTTCTCTCCTTTTCAATATCTTACTCAGTATTTTAACGAGAAACAAATAGATGTTTGAAAATGAAGTATTTAAGGTTATTATCTAATCAATTATGTGTTTGCATCATTTTTATCGTATATATATGAATTAATACCCATGGACTGAAAATTCACAAAAACGTGGAAAACGGCTAAATATTGCCTAATTCGATGATATTTTGTTTAAATCACATAAAGGAAAAGGGGATGATAAACGTCAAAATATTGCTAAATTCGATGATTTTTCGTACGAAACAAAATGCAAGAAAACTTGCTTAAAATGCAATATTATGCGAAATTCTGAGGTTTGAAGGCCAAATCACATATTGTGATACTACATGAAATAGTATCGAAATATTGGTAAAATGAATATATTTGCGTAATATCAAACTACATGATTAACGTGAAAAAGTCACTATTTTACCATATTTGAGGATTTTACCTTCAAATCATAGAGCGAGGTTTCGTATTATTTAGTTCCAAGAAAAGACATATGACAATGTTGTTTCCAATACAAATGATAAAAAACAATGTGTTTTCATTAGAATTAACTATAATGTTCTTGATTTTCCCTTTATATTAACGAGGGAAGATGTACACGTAAAACCGCACTAATCCGGCTGAAACGTCGATATATGCAATAAAAACCGAACTTCTCCCCTATTCAATATCTTACTCAGTATTTTAACGAGAAAGAAATAGTTGATGGAAAATGAATTATTTAAGTTTATTATCTAATCAATTATGTGTTTGCATCATTTTTATCGTATATATATGAATTAAAACCCATGGACTGAAAACTCACAAAAACGTGGAAAACGGCAAAATATTGCCTAATTCGATGATATTTTGTTTACATCACATGAAGGAAAAGTAGATTATAAACGTCAAAATATTGCTATATTCGTTGATTTTTCGTACGAAACAAAATGCAAGAAAACTTGCTTAAAATGCAATATTATGCAAAATTCTGAGATTTCAAGGCCAAATCACATATCGTGATACTACATGAAATAGTATCGAAATAATGGTAAAAATGAATATATTTACGTAATATCAAACTACATGAAAAACGTGAAAAAAGTCACTATTTAACCATATTTGAGGATTTTAACTTCAAATCATAGAGCGAGGTTTCGTATTATTTGGATCGAAGAAAAGACATATGACAATGTTGTTTCCAATACAAATGATAAAAATCAAAATGTTTTCATTAGAATTAACTAAAATGTTCCTGGTTTTTCGTTTATATTACCGATGGAAGATGTACACGAAAATCGCTCTATTCCGGCTGAAACGTCGATATATGCAATAAAAACCGAACTTCTCCCCTTTTCAATATCTTACTCAGTAATTTCACGAGAAACAAATAGTTGATTGAAAATGAAGTATTTAAGGTTATTATCTAATTAATTATGTGTTTGCATCATTTTTATCGTATATATATGAATTAATACCCATGGACTGAAAATTCACAAAAACGTGGAAAAAAGGCAAAATATTGCCTAATTCGATGATATTTTGTTTAAATCACATGAAGGAAAAGGGGATGATAAACGTCAAAATATTGCTAAATTCGATGATTTTTCGTACGAAACAAAATGCAAGAAAACTTGCTTAAAATGCAATATTACGCGAAATTCTGAGATATGAAGGGCAAATCACCTATCGTGATACTACATAAAATAGTATCGGAATATTGGTAAAAATGAATATATTTGCGTATTATCAAACTACATGATTAACGTGAAAAAGTTACTATTTTACCATATTTGAGGAGTTTACCTTCAAATCATGGAGCGATGTTTCGTATTATTTAGATCCAAGAAAAGACATATGACAATGTTGTTTCCAATACAAATGATAAAAATCAATGTGTTTTCATTTGAATTAACTAAAATGTTCCTGATTTTCCGTTTATATTACCGATGGAAGATGTACACGAAAACCGCTCTATTCCGGCTGAAACGTCGATATATGCAATAAAAACAGAACTTCTCCCCCTTTCAATATCTTACTCAGTATTTTAACGAGAAAGAAATAGTTGATTGAAAATGAAGTATTTAAGGTTATTATCTAATCAATTATGTGTTTGCATCATTGTTATCGTATATATATGAATTAAAACCCATGGACTGAAAATTCACAAAAACGTGGAAAACGGCAAAATATTGCCTAATTCGATGATATTTTGTTTAAATCACATGAAGGAAAAGGAGATGATAAACGTCAAAATATTGCTATATTCGATGATTTTTCGTACGAAACAAAATGCAAGAAAACTTGCTTAAAATGCAATATTATGCGAAATTCTGAGATTTGAAGGCCAAATCACATATCGTGATACTGCATGAAATAGTATCGAAATATTGGTAAGAATGAATATATTTACGTAATATCAAACTACATGAAAAACGTAAAAAAAAGTCACTATATAACCATATTTGAGGATTTTAACTTCAAATCATAGAGCGAGGTTTCGTATTATTTAGATCCAAGAAAAGACATATGACAATGTTGTTTCCAATACAAATGATAAAAATCGATGTGTTTTCATTAGAATTAATTAAAATGTTCCTGATTTTCCGTTTATATTACTGATGGAAGATGTACACGTAAAACCGCTCTATTCCGGCTGAAACGTCGATATATGCAATAAAAACAGAACTTTTCCCCTTTTCAATATCTTACTCAGTATGTAAATGAGAAACAAATAGTTGATTGAAAATGAAGTATTTAAGGTTATTATCTAATCAATTATGTGTTTACATCATTTTTATCGTATGTATAATGAATTAATACCCATTGACGGAAAATTCACAAAAACGTGGAAAACGGCAAAATATTGCCTAATTCGATGATATTTTGTTTAAATCACATGAAGGAAAAGGAGATGATAAACGTTAAAAACTTGCTAAATTCGATGATTTTTCGTACGAAACAAAATGCAAGAAAACTTGCTTAAAATGCAATATTATGCGAAATTCTGAGATTTGAAGGTCAAATCACATATCGTGATACTACATGAAATAGTATCGAAATATTGGTAAAAATGAATATATTTACGTAATATCAAACTACATGAAAAACGTGAAAAAAGTCACTACATAACCATATTTGAGGATTATAACTTAGAATCATAGAGCGAGGTTTCGTATTATTTAGTTCCAAGAAAAGACATATGACAATGTTGTTTCCAATACAAATGATAAAAAACAATGTGTTTTCATTAGAATTAACTATAATGCATCATTTTTATCGTATATATATGAATTAATACCCATGGACTGAAAAATCACAAAAACGTGGAAAAAAGGCAAAATATTGCCTAATTCGATGATATTTTGTTTAAATCACATGAAGGAAAAGGGGATGATAAACGTCAAAATATTGCTAAATTCGATGATTTTTCGTACGAAACAAAATGCAAGAAAACTTGCTTAAAATGCAATATTACGCGAAATTCTGAGATATGAAGGGCAAATCACCTATCGTGATACTACATAAAATAGTATCGGAATATTGGTAAAAATGAATATATTTGCGTATTAACAAACTACATGATTAACGTGAAAAAGTTACTATTTTACCATATTTGAGGAGTTTACCTTCAAATCATGGAGCGATGTTTCGTATTATTTAGATCCAAGAAAAGACATATGACAATGTTGTTTCCAATACAAATGATAAAAATCAATGTGTTTTCATTTGAATTAACTAAAATGTTCCTGATTTTCCGTTTATATTACCGATGGAAGATGTACACGAAAACCGCTCTATTCCGGCTGAAACGTCGATATATGCAATAAAAACAGAACTTCTCCCCCTTTCAATATCTTACTCAGTATTTTAACGAGAAAGAAATAGTTGATTGAAAATGAAGAATTTAAGGTTATTATCTAATCAATTATGTGTTTGCATCATTGTTATCGTATATATATGAATTAAAACCCATGGACTGAAAATTCACAAAAACGTGGAAAACGGCAAAATATTGCCTAATTCGATGATATTTTGTTTAAATCACATGAAGGAAAAGGAGATGATAAACGTCAAAATATTGCTATATTCGATGATTTTTCGTACGAAACAAAATGCAAGAAAACTTGCTTAAAATGCAATATTATGCGAAATTCTGAGATTTGAAGGCCAAATCACATATCGTGATACTGCATGAAATAGTATCGAAATATTGGTAAGAATGAATATATTTACGTAATATCAAACTACATGAAAAACGTAAAAAAAGTCACTATATAACCATATTTGAGGATTTTAACTTCAAATCATAGAGCGAGGTTTCGTATTATTTAGATCCAAGAAAAGACATATGACAATGTTGTTTCCAATACAAATGATAAAAATCAATGTGTTTTCATTAGAATTAACTAAAATGTTCCTGATTTTCCGTTTATATTACTGATGGAAGATGTACACGTAAAACCGCTCTATTCCGGCTGAAACGTCGATATATGCAATAAAAACAGAACTTTTCCCCTTTTCAATATCTTACTCAGTATTTAAATGAGAAACAAATAGTTGATTGAAAATGAAGTATTTAAGGTTATTATCTAATCAATTATGTGTTTACATCATTTTTATCGTATGTATAATGAATTAATACCCATTGACGGAAAATTCACAAAAACGTGGAAAACGGCAAAATATTGCCTAATTCGATGATATTTTGTTTAAATCACATGAAGGAAAAGGAGATGATAAACGTTAAAAACTTGCTAAATTCGATGATTTTTCGTACGAAACAAAATGCAAGAAAACTTGCTTAAAATGCAATATTATGCGAAATTCTGAGATTTGAAGGTCAAATCACATATCGTGATACTACATGAAATAGTATCGAAATATTGGTAAAAATGAATATATTTACGTAATATCAAACTACATGAAAAACGTGAAAAAAGTCACTACATAACCATATTTGAGGATTATAACTTAGAATCATAGAGCAAGGTTTCGTATTATTTAGTTCCAAGAAAAGACATATGACAATGTTGTTTCCAATACAAATGATAAAAAACAATGTGTTTTCATTAGAATTAACTATAATGCATCATTTTTATCGTATATATATGAATTAATACCCATGGACTGAAAAATCACAAAAACGTGGAAAACGGCAAAATATTGCCTAATTCGATGATATTTTGTTTAAATCACATAAAGGAAAAGGGGATGATAAACGTCAAAATATTGCTAAATTCGATGATTTTTCGTACGAAACAAAATGCAAGAAAACTTGCTTAAAATGCAATATTATGCGAAATTCTGAGATTTGAAGGCCAAATCACATATCGTGATACTACATGAAATAGTATCGAAATATTGGTAAAAATGAATATATTTACGTAATATCAAACTACATGAAAAACGTGAAAAAAGTCACTATATACCCATATTTGATGATTTTAACTTCAAATCATAGAGCGAGGTTTCGTATTATTTAGATCCAAGAAAAGACATATGACAATGTTGTTTCCAATACAAATGATAAA
>NW_027189602.1:0-22500 GCF_040958095.1 Procambarus clarkii
CTACATGGCAAACAAGACATCAACAATCAAAAACAAAATTATTTAAAGAAAAAGTAATGATCCCAACTGTTTATAATATTTCATTTTCAATAACATGTGGTGCATGTTATACATACTCTTATTTCTTATATCCAAAATTAACTATAAATGTAGATATAAATGAAGAAACAGAGGGACGCTTATTATACGAAACTTTTCCAGATCATAATAAATACTATATAGGATGTAAAATATATGAATGTAAAATGACCACGGTTAAGATTAAATTAAATAACCCTTTGGAAACATTAGAGGGAAGAATAATTTGTCATTTGAATCGTGGTATTCAACATACTAAAGAAATTCTACTCTTTAAAGGAATAAGTAGAGTAGAAATACGTAAAGTAGAAAACAACCAGTGTGCACTTCCTATTAACTTAACATTGTTGAATTCTTTCATTTCAAGCCGAACTTTTAGTAAAAATGAAGATATTTGCTATATATATCCGATAGTAAGTAGTACTAGATCGTTTCTTTTCAAAGAGGAAACACCGTTATTAGTATACCAGATTAACTATACACATCAATCAAATCATGTTGGATTATCTCAAGAATTGTGTTTTAAATTCCAATGGTTGTTTTGGGTTTTGGGTTTGGGCATTTTTTGATACATTAGACATTGATAAAGAAATAGTTTAAGTTTTTGATGGGATGTTGATGTTTATTAACATAAATTTTAGTTTAAAGTGGTTCGGGAAGTTCGTATGAAATATACTCTCCTATTTCTTCCTGCCTTTTTTTTTTTTTTTTACTTTTAACACATATAATATAATATAATTGAATAATTAATAAACTTACTGAAATTATAATTATTATTATACACAAAACAAACAAATATTGATGCATATAGGTAATAGCATGCGAATCAATACTTTTTTTACAATTACCAATACACTGTGCTATATAGAGTGTCCCATTTAAATCTTCTCGAAGAACTTTAAGTATAGGACGAGTCTTATTATTATATGTTGTTATATTGTCAAGAATGCTATCTTGTTCATCCAATATTTTAATATTATTCTCATCGTACACAAATTTGATAACAACAGACGACATTCTATTTAAGGTATCACACTTTTCTGATAATTTATTAACATTATTCACAACCTTTATTTGTGAATGACTGTGATCCAAACATAGTGTCTTTCTTTGACCATCTATTAAAAACTTAACATAGGTATCTGCTAAGGGCGTCAGAATGAGATATTCCTCTTCGTTACCTTAGGCAGCAATTTGTAAATCATATTTCATTGATGATGATAATTTTCTGTATGGCCAGCCTTGAGGGCAACCTAGAAGAATATTGATATGGCTAAATATTACAAATCTTCCTATTAATTTACTTGTTGTGTTTTGATTCAGTCGTCTTTTCATTGGTAATTGAAATTTATTTAATATAAATAGTTGTGAAACATTCCCAAATTTTAACTCTGCATTTAACCATTTATGTTGTTCTGTATTATTATATCCTAATAATTCATTTAAATTTCTATCGTAATAAATAGATATTATAAAATTGAGGTTATTTCTTACAAACCAAAATTTAATTGAATCTTCAAATATTGTCAATCTTTTTCCATTTTCGTTGACTGCACATTCAGTATATAAATGGGGATTGTGACTAACTATTACTCGTACTGATAACAAAACAAGAAGAAATATCTTTCGTGAAATTGTATTCATTTTTTTAAAAGGTAAGAGTATTATTTCGATGTGTCAGGGTGGTGTTGTGAATTCTAGTGGTCTCAACGGAATTCCCCCACCCCCCTGCCTCCATCCGGGAAAGTCCCATCCTGTCAGGGTATAAATATTAAAGGACTCGAGGTTCCACACACATCAGTGTGTCCCTGCTACACCCAACAGTATGGACCATGGGGTCCCTACTATAAATCACCTCTCTAAGGGTTTAGCAAGAGATTTCTCCAGTAAAGTAAAAGGCGAGTTGCAAATCTTTTCTGTTTTTAAGGTGCCGTGACCCTGGAAGCCATTCACAGAGATAAGATATTATTAGCTTGTAGTCTTTGCGATACAGAATGGTGATGATCATACATACTTCATAGGATCAATTCAAGTGTATAACTGCCGAGTTCCTTGTCCGAAACTCAGGACAGATGTGGTGGGTATAAAATGAAAAATCAGAGCAAAAGATTTTCCTAGCCATAGCTGGTTATTTATTTATTTTTTATTTTTTTTTATAGATCCAGATTCTGAAATTCAGGATACAAGGAAAAGAAGCGTGTCCTTTTCCGAATTACTGGAAACTGAAAATATGGAAAAAAAAATGACGGATGAAGATTTTAATTGGACTCCTACTTACTCGCCTCCTCTAATTTCTTTAGATCAATCTTCCTTCCTTGCCACAACACACCCACCATCTCATTCTCATTCTCCTTCTCCTCCTCCAATTAGTTATCTAGATAAATTTTCCAGTACAATTTCTATGACTTTTAAAAGTTCCAAAACCCCACCTCCTTCTCCTCCTCCTTCTCCTCCTCCTTCTCCTTCTCCTCCTCCTCCTCCTCTTCCTCCTCCTCTTCCTCCTCCTCCTTCTCCTCCTCCTTCTCCTCCTCCTTCTCGTCCTTTTCCTCCTTCTTCCCATCCTCCTCATCCTCCTTCTCCTCCTCCTTCTCCTCCTTCTTCTCCTTCTCCTCCTCCTCCTCCTCTTCCTCCTCCTCTTCCTCCTCCTCCTTCTCCTCCTCCTTCTCCTCCTCCTTCTCCTCCTCCTTCTCCCCCTCCTTCTCGTCCTTTTCCTCCTTCTTCCCATCCTCCTCATCCTCCTCCTCCTCCTCCTTCTCCTTCTCCTCCTTATTCTCTAAGACTTAACCTGGCCCAGCCCCTTCAATTACCAAACAAATAATGACTAACAAACACACAACTTAGTTATTTATTTGTTTCATTTCGTTTGTAGATGACAAAAGTTCCTCAACGCCGCCCTCGTCGTCGTCATTTATGTCGACCTATCTTTCTACACACCAAAAAAATAAGAAAAGAAGATGCCCAGAGATATGGCAAAGCAATTAAGGAACTGGAACCACCTGATAGGCTGTGTATCACTCTACCAACCGTTCTCAGGACTCCTGAAGAAAGGATTTTAAGGAGTAAGCCATGTCAAAATAAATGTAATTTTTTTTTGACCTTTGACCCTTTTGAAACGAAAGATATGCACTTTGAGTTTCAAGCCAAACAAAGTACTATTACTTTTGCTAATGTAAGGATATATTTGGGATCATCACATGATATTTTTGAAATTTTCAAAAGAATTTTATATATTATTCCTAATGTTAACTTAGCCAAAATATTTAAGATTATCCCATCTTATGAGGATAAAGAGGTTTTGAACCTCTCTAACAACCTTAAAGCAAATTTTTCAATCGACATATATAAGTGTATTTTTACAAAATTTTATAGGAAATTATTCACACCTGACATTATAAGCCAATTGGTTCATCACATTGGCTACTAGAGCTAGCTGGTGTCTTAAATAATCACTAAATGTTAATATCATCATTTGAAATTTTAGTTTAAGTTGATGTTTCACATTAATTTAGTTGAAGTTATACTTCTTGGAATAGTACTGAATAATCATGTCTTTTTTAATAAATATTAAAAAAATGAGTGAATTCCTCGAAAATACTGAAGAAATTGATTTTTATCTACAAATAGATCCGTTATATATTGATAAGACGGAATTTCATATTTTAAAAGTTTGGGATATTATAAATAAACATAAAAATTCAAATGTAACATATAACAATATTCTAAATTTATTCTATAATAATGAATGTGAAATATTTTCCAATGAAATATATTTGAAATTAGTTAATGGTTTTTATATTCCCAAATTTGATATAATACTTAATGTTATTTGAAATTTAAATTAAATTTAATGTTTATAAAAACTGTATATAAATTTATTATATTTGTTATTAATTAATCCCAATATACATGAATATTTCTCTTTTCTTTTTGAATAGCTTCTACTAATAATAATATTACATCTTTCATAAGAAACGAAGAGCTAACTTTTATATCATTTTGCTTAATAATTATTTCGAAAGGTGACCTAAAAATAGTGAGTGTTTTTTTATTCTCACTTTGGTACCAACACTTATTACAATTTCCTCTCTTTACCACAACATTTTGGAGATTAGGTAAATATAATACCCAAGAATTTAACAGCTCTTCAAATTGTTTTACTTCTGATGGTACAGCTATAATTAAGTTCTCTGATTCTTCAATATACTTTATAATATCTGTAAACTTTTGTCTTACTCTCTTTTGGTAATAAGGCTCGTCAGCCATTATGTCAAGTTTCAATAATAAATAATAATAGGAGGATTCAGCTTCCAGTCCCTCTTAAAAGACTTATGTATGTACAAAGGATCAGCAATATAAAGAAAATTATAGAATATTAAAAAAAATATGAAAATTGGTAACAAGAATTTGAAGAAAATACTGTAGTAGTTGGCCTGACAGAATTCAGTGTCGTGCGCCGATCATATTTGCACGATAAATATTTTACTTCTGACATATATAGGTTCTCTGATTCTACAATATCCTTTATATTATCTTGTAAGCTTTTCTCTCTCTCTCTATTGCTTAGTGATAAGGATCATGTACCAATATGGCGAGTGTTTCATTCATATATCGATGTATTGAGACTTCAATAGAATTTACTAGTATCAATGAAATTAAACAGGGACACTTATCCACTAGAAATAATATTTTTGAAATAATTATTAATAATAATAATAATAATAATAATAATAATAATAATAATAATTTAGGAGGAGGAGGAGGAAATGTAATTAGTCGTCCTAGGTTGGTTTTAAAACGATCGCTGCATCAACCAAAAATTAAACAATTTTTAAAAAAAAACTCAGAGATAATTACACAAAAATGTGCTGAATTATTATGTAAGGAGCCATATAATGAACTCTTAGCAATGAACCAAAAATGGCAATGTAATATTTTTTGTCCTTTTCATGAAGTTCGTGGTAAATCTCGTACACCTTCAGGTAGACTTTATATTCATCGTCATCGTTTTCACTGTTATTCCACAAATTGTAATAAAAGAGTTTCAACTGAGAAACTCCTAAATTTTCTCTTAAATAAAAACCAAAAATGATTTCTTCGACATACCAGTATTTTCTTCAAATTCCTGTTATAATTTTCGTACTTTTTTTTATATTTTTTAATTTTCTTTATATTACTGATCGTTTTTACATTCATAGTTTTTTACGTCAAAGTATTAAAGAGGGAATTGAAGCTGAAGAAATTGCATTTGAAGAAAGACACGAATTTATTGATCTACAAGGTTGGCTAAATTATAATGAATATGATAACAATAATGACATTAAAATCAATAAATGTAAGGGAATGATTTTAAAAGTAGATAGTTCTCAGTCACATGACAATCAAATTTGTCAAAAACTTGGGGGCCGTAAATGTGGACGTTATTTAGAAAAGGTCGTAATACCTATATCATCTTCTACTAGCAATATAAAATATTATTATGGAGGTGGAATCCTCAAACCAGGATGCACATACTGTCTTTGGAAACAACCAGAAGAAAAATTCTGTGACCCAGTATGGGGTTTTCTACAGTATTCATTTGAAGAAGATCGATGGAAGTGTAAATCCTACCTACCAGGTCTTTATAACGCAACTACAAATAGATTAACTGCATGTGAACCAGGAGGAACTTTGGTTAAAATTACCAATGGGCAGGATGAAGTAGTGGACCTTACTCAAATGACCCCCCAAGACTTTTTTATACCATTAAAAGAACAAGAAAAATATATATGTCGATGTTCCCCTGGATATATTTCTAATCCAGATATCTCACGTTCAGCCTGTTTCCGCGATCCTTGTCTGGTACATTTACCATCTGGTGTAATTACAGCTCCAGGTTATTCTAATGGTCTATGTAACTGCGGTCCTATGTATACTAACTTACATGACAATAAACATTTTCCGTGTACAGCGTGTCCGGATCCCCATTTTGATGAGGAAAAACAAGAATTATCTATTTGGATGAAGTGTAAGATTGATAAAAATAATATTGAAATACATAAAGGAACATATCCATGTTCAAATTTTGAAGATATTGAACGTGGATGTGCAAAGGTAATTTTAAAGGCAAAATTTATATCCAAGACTGATTTGATTGATTACGAAAATACCGAAAATTTTTTTAATCGATTTATGAATTCACTCAATATTAAAAACAAAACTAAATAATGTTTGCATGTAACTCTGATGGTAGTATAGAAATCCCATTATCTTATTTCAAAAAATTACACTTTTATCCTCCTGCTTTACCTTTAGGAACAATTGTTCTAACCAACTATCATCATCATAATATTAATAATGTTGATAAGAATGATGATGATGTTACCTTTGAAAATAATAGTGTAGAAGACTTACAATTATTTGTACAATACTTACTCATAAAATTGAAAAGGAAATTTATTATGAAATTGGATTCCCATTCAGTCTGTGATTACTCTCCTAATATAAATAATGTTGCACAGTTCTTAGAAAATGGGAGTGGGAGTGGTAAAATTAACATTTTATTTATTAATATTCCAATTTTCTTTTTCCCTGATATTAAAAAAGATGAGCCATTACATAAACGGATATTACGAGTTGTATCCAACACTCATAAAATTACTCAGCTAGTGGAAGAATATATGTCTTCAAAATACAAATCCTCACAGAAAAAATAATGTTATATGATAACGTTACAACTTGTTTTGAAAATTATGGCATTAAATGTCTCTGTAATACAAATTTTCGAATGGATTATTTTGAACAAATGACTAAACAAAAATTCAAATTTTCCTTTTTTACAGTAGGAAATGTAACCACTTTTCTTGAAAGAATATATGGGAGAGACAATTTAAAACATCCGATATGGTCTTTGTCAGTACACACAACAACACCGGAAGAGTCCGTTATGGTTTTGAGAATCTTAAACGTGAAATTTTGTAATGGATGTAAGAAAGAAATAATAGGAGATGGTATACCTTCGTCTTACCATACTGGATCGCTAAAAATTGTTTCAAACAATCCTCCTTCAGTTCAATATTTTGATAATACAGGACGTGAGTTGTTTCAGAGTATAAGCAAAAGTAATAATTTTGTAGCAACGGCTGCCTACTATCTCTATTGTGCATTAAGTGATGATGAGTATCCCTTATGTAATTTATATGGGAAATGTTTTTGTAATGAAAATTACCGATGGAATTATATTTTATCTGTTCTGAAGAAAAGCTTCAAACCTAAGGAGATGTCACAATCAAAAATTGAAGATGCAGTTCATTTTATATATGGAGATAAACCATACTTTTTAAACATAACAAATAAGGAAAATAATCAATATCATATTGTTATATCAAATTTAAAATTTCGATGTTTCAAAGAACGAGGTTCAATGAATATTCTTTATGATCAGGAAAAATGTTGTATTCAAGTACAATTTTTAGATGTTTATGGAAACATTTTACCAACTTCTTGGTTTAAATTATTCGATGAATATTATTATATCCAAATTGGTATTCGCAAAGTTATTACTCCCATAATGTTATTAGCATTTGTAAGTCATTATTATTATTTTGTATTTAGGGATTTTGAAGTTGGCATGTATTGTTCGTTCTTCAAATGGATTAATGATGAAAATAGTGATAATATAGATTATAATTATGATACAGAGGCAAGTAACGACTACAAAGAATATGGAAGTAGTGATTATGAAAGTAGTGATGAAATATTTGTTTAATAAAAAGAATATATATATATATTTTTTCAGTTTTTTATTAATTTTATTTAAAATAAATGTTTATAAAATAAATAAATAATATATAAAATGACTTTGAGTGACTTTTTGTTTATTTTATTTTTATATAAAATATCAAATTTAACTATAAAGGGGAAAATATTATTTCAGTTTTCTTAAATTTTATCTCAAATTATAAAGTAACTATGAATATTTTAATCAAAATGTATATTTTGTTTTTTTTATTTTAAATATAAATAAAAAATTATACATAAAATTAATAATATTATATATTTAATATCATGATAAATAAAATTATGTTTATAAAATTAACAAAACTTAAACATCAAAAATTTTATATTATATAGAAAGGTTTATAAGTTTTATTTTGCAATAAAATTTGGAAAAATATATAAATCCATAAAGAATTAATTGATTCTCTTCTTTTTTTTTTCCTTAATTAAAAAATAACCAATACAAAATTTGGAGTTATAAATAAAATTTGATGTCTTATTTGGGAAACTATTCAAGATCTGATTTGCCTAATAAGCCAATGAATGGTCCACCACCGGCTTATGGTCCACCACAGGGTCCCCACTGACCACAGGCTGGTGGTCAACCCCATTTTTTTCCACAAAATATTTTTTATGGATGAGACACCATATCTAAAAAAAAAAAAAAAAGAATGATGTGCTGTTACACTGCCCCTAGATATCATTTGGTTCCCAAGAGTTCGACTTAATCAAACCAGAAATGCTGCTCTTCAAATCAAGGGTCTTAAAATGTTGAATGCCGTTCCCAATCATATCAAAGACTGTACCTCTCCCAACTAGTTTAAGAAAAAAAATGTAAAGTGAGTATAATAAGAGTTTTGGTGAACTTTTGGGATTCCTGTGTCTGTGGGTGTGTGTGTGTGTGTGTGTGTGTGTGTGTGTGTGTCTTTGTGTCTTTGTGTGTGTGTGTGTGTGTGTGTGTGTGTCTTTGTGTGTGTGTGTGTCTTTGTGTGTGTGTGTCTTTGTGTCTTTGTGTGTGTGTGTGTGTGTGTGTGTGTCTTTGTGTGTGTGTGTCTTTGTGTCTTTGTGTGTGTGTGTCTTTGTGTGTGTGTGTCTTTGTGTGTGTCTTTGTGTCTGTGTGTGTGTGTCTTTGTGTGTGTGTGTCTTTGTGTGTGTGTGTCTTTGTGTGTGTCTTTGTGTGTGTGTGTCTTTGTGTGTGTGTGTGTGTGTGTGTGTGTGTCTTTATGTGTGTGTAAGTGTGTGTGTGTGTGTGTAAGTGTGTGTGTGTCGTTGTGTGTGTGTGTGCGTCGTTGTGTGTGTGTCTTTATGTGTGTTTAAGTGTGTGTGTCTTTGTGTCTTTGTGTCTTTGTGTGTGTGTGTGTGTGTGTCTGCGTGTGCGTGTGTGTGTGTCTTTGTGTGTGTCTTTGTGTGTGTGTGTGTGTGTCTGCGTGTGCGTGTGTGTGTGTCTTTGTGTGTGTAAGTGTGTGTGTCTTGGTGTCTTTGTGTGTCTTTGTGTGTGTGTGTGTCTTGGTGTCTTTGTGTGTCTTTGTGTGTGTGTGTGTCTTTGTGTGTGTAAGTGTGTGTGTCTTTGTGTGTGTGTGTGTGTCTTTGTGTGTCTTTGTGTGTGTGTGTGTGTGTGTCTGCGTGTGCGTGTGTGTGTGTCTTTGTGTGTGTAAGTGTGTGTGTCTTGGTGTCTTTGTGTGTCTTTGTGTGTGTGTGTGTCTTTGTGTGTGTAAGTGTGTGTGTCTTTGTGTGTGTGTGTGTGTCTTTGTGTGTCTTTGTGTGTGTGTGTGTGTGTGTCTTTGTGTGTGTGAGTGTGTGTGTGTGTGTCTTTGTGTGTGTGTGTGTGTGTGTGTGTGTGTGTGTGTGTGTGTGTCTTTGTGTGTGTGAGTGTGTGTGTGTGTGTCTTTGTGTGTGTGTGTGTGTGTGTGTGTGTCTTTGTGTGTGTGAGTGTGTGTGTGTGTGTCTTTGTGTGTGTGTGTCTTTGTGTGTGTAAGTGTGTGTGTGTAAGTGTGTGTGTGTAAGTGTGTGTGTGTGTGTGTCTTTGTGTGTCTTTGTGTGTGTAAGTGTTTGTGTCTTTGTGTGTGTAAGTGTTTGTGTCTTTGTGTGTGTGTGTGTGTCTTTGTGTCTTTGTGTGTGTGTGTAAGTGTGTGTGTATGTGCGTGTGTCTTTGTGTATGTGTGTGTGTAAGTGTGTGTGTCTTTATGTGTGTGTTTTGGGTGTGTGTTTTTTATGTTTGAGTGTGAATTTGTGGGTGTATATGTTTTTGTATAAAAAAAAGATGAATAAAAAGGATAAACTTTCAATTAACATACAAATCGAACATATAAATAATGAGAAGTTTAACATTAAAAAAAACCCTGGATTATATTATTTTCCCCTGAGATTTAATCTAACAAGACAATTATTTATAGCTGATAAATTATATTATAATAATAATATCGATGATTCTCATATTACTTTTACTTATCCAAACAATCTTAGCAGAAGTCAATTAATATATCATAAAATTTATGACATGTCAGGACTAACAGCTGATAATAAATTTGTCTGGTATGAAAGATTTTTCACGCAAATTCATAATCAAAATATTTTATATGAAGAGGATGATCAGGATTTTTCACTTTCAGTGTATTCTAGAACTCATTCCCCTTTTAAATTTGAAAAAACCAAAATGATACTTTTTATCAACGAGGTTGTGTATATAATGTTGTTTCTTTTAGATGGGGTAAGAGATATTACCCAAAGTTTAAAAGAAAGTTCATTAAGGGAGTATATTATTAATAATTGTATAAATTATCAAAAAGTATTAAAAGCAAATAAAAAAACTCTTAAAACTATTGATATGTACATTTGTATTGATGATGTAATTAAATATGATGAGCTTATCATTGAGCATCTTATAAAATATTTTGAAAAAGATAAAAATTGGTCCGAAAGAAAACATATATCATTATCCACTGCATGGCATATGCATTGTGAGTTATTACAAGAATTTAGTTTAATTAAAGAAAATAAAATGATTATATCAATACCAAGACTTGCAAAATTTAATTTACAACTTTTACCCGATTATCAAATAACTAAAGTGATAGCTTATCTTCCACAACAAAGCGGACATAAATATATTTGGCACAATCAGTACCAAAATTATTATATTTATAACAATGGGATTATTATTAAAAAGAGGAAGGCGTTGGATGAGATGGAGGAGGGAGGTTTGGAGGATGTGGAGGATGAAGCGGATCAGGCGTTGGAAGATCAAGTGGATCAAGATATGGAGGAGGTAGTGGAAGAGATTGATGATGCTGGAGAGGAAGAGGAGGAATATATTTGTTCAACATACCATGGTGCACGGCTTCGGGCTGAGAGAATATGATGGAGTCTGGTGGGATGATCGGTGATCATGAGTCTACCACAAAGACACACACACACACAAACACACACACACATTCTGACACACACACACACACAAACACACACACACACACACAAAGACACACACATACAAAGTCACACACATACAAAGTCACACACATAAAGACACACACACACACACACATAAAGACACACACACTTACACACACACACAAAGACACAAAGACACACACACACACAAAGACACACAGACACACACACTTACACACACAAAGACACACAAAAGACACACAAAGACACACACACACACACACACACAAAGACACAAAGACACACAAGAGGTTCCAGGTGGTCTTCACAATAGAACAGGGTGAGGTCACTGTGCTAGGAGAAAGGGAGGTAAACCAGGCGGCCTTGGAGGAGTTCGAAATTACGAGAGAGGAGGTCAAGAGACACCTGCTGGATCTGGATGTTAGAAAGGCTGTTGGTCCAGATGGGATCTCACCATGGGTACTGAAAGAGTGTGCAGAGGCACTTTGCCTGCCACTCTCCATAGTGTATAGTAAGTCACTAGAGACGGGAGACCTACCAGAAATATGGAAGACGGCGAATGTGGTCCCAATATACAAAAAGGGCGACAGACAAGAGGCACTGAACTACAGGCCAGTGTCCTTGACTTGTATACCATGCAAGGTGATGGAGAAGATCGTGAGAAAAAACCTGGTAACACATCTGGAGAGAAGGGACAAATCGCCAACATGGATTCAGGGAGGGTAAATCTTGCCTTACAGGCTTGATAGAATTCTACGATCAGGTGACACAGATTAAGCAAGAAAGAGAGGGCTGGGCGGACTGTATTTTCTTGGATTGTCGGAAAGCCTTTGACACAGTACCACATAAGAGGCTGGTACATAAGCTGGAGAGACAGGCAGGTGTAGCTGGTAAGGTGCTTCAGTGGATAAGGGAGTATATAAGCAATAGGAAGCTGAGAGTTACGGTGAGGGGTGAGACCTCCGATTGGCGTGAAGTCACCAGTGGAGTCCCACAAGGCTCTCCCAGAGGGTATCGATTCATTTCTCTCAATGTTTGCGACAATCCTGGAGTATGCAGCCCCAGCATGGAGTCCATATCTAGTCAAGGATAAGACTAAACTGGAAAAGGTTCAAAGGTTTGCCACCAGACTAGTAATCGAGCTGAGAGGTATGAGCTACGAGGAGAGACTACGGGAATTAAACCTCACTTCGCTGGAAGACAGAAGAGCTAGGGGGGAGGGACATAATCACCACATTTATGACAGAGCCCGATAGGCTCATGAATCTGTACACCTGTTGATTGACGGTTGAGAGGCAGGGCCAAAGAGCCAGAGCTGAACCCCACAAACACAACTAGGTGAGTACACACACACACACACACACACACACACACACACACACACACATATATTCTGACACATAAAACGTACTCTCACATAGGAATCATACACACAGGAATCACACACACATTCTAACAAATACACACACACACACACACACACACACACACACACACACACACACACACACACACACACTCATTCTTACACACACACACACACACAAAGACACAAAGACACACACACAAAGACACACACAAAGACACACACACACACACAAAGACACACACAAAGACACACACACACACACACACACACACACACACACACACACACACACACACACACACACACACACACACACACACACACACACACACACACACACACACACACACACACACACACACACACACACACACACACACACACATTCTGACACACAAAACGCATTCTCACACAGGAATCACACACGCACACAAAGACACACACACACACACACACACACACACACACACACACACACACACACACACACACACACACACACACACACACACACATATTCTGACACATAAAACGTACTCTCACATAGGAATCACACACACATTCTCACAAATACACACACACACACACACACACACACACACACACACACACACACACACACACATACTCATTCTTACACACACACACACACACAAAGACACAAAGACACACACACAAAGACACACACAAAGACACACAAAGACACACACACACACACACACACACACACACACACACACACACACACACACACACACACACACACACACACACATACTCATTCTTACACACACACACACACACATACTCATTCTTACACACACACACACACACAAAGACACACACACACACACACAAAGACACACACAAAGACACACACACACAAAGACACAAAGACACACACACACACTAGTGAAAATCCTCTCGTTGGCTCCGCCCACTTCACCCGTGATTGGTGCTCCATCAAGCCAATCACAGCAGACCGGCCACACAGTTACCACGACTCACATACCAAACACTTATTTGTTTTTAAACAGTAAAATTAACTCTTTTTTAATACTTATTTAAAAAAGAAAGAATAGCTCATGACAGAATTGATGATAAAAGAAATTGACCATGGTCTTCAGCCTTTTATTCACATCACCCAAAGTTTGGTTGATGAAAATAAATATTTTTTAAATACAAATAAGTATCTGACAGATTTGACAGAAAACATTAAATTGTCAAATCTTCATCACCCAGCCAAATCTTTTATTAATTCTATCAATGAAAACCTAAATTTTAAATCCCAAAATGATTTTAATAAAATTATGAAAAATATTTTGCATGGTGATGTAGAATCCCCTATTCTAAATATTATAGAAAACAAAGCTCTTAAACAACATATGTTAAAAAAATACCCATTTAAACTCTATGAAGAACACATTAACAATGTAAATAAACTTGCCCAAGATCTTGGGTTTGAAAACGAAACTCAATTTCTTGAATATTTAGAAAGTAATCCTTCACCAACTGATTCCAAATTAACTAAAATTTTTAACACTATGACCAAATGGGCTGGTAAACATAAAAGTTTGATATTGAAATCTGCGATATTATTAGGTGTAGGTGTTGCTTTTCTTGAATATTTGAACAAATACAATCGGAAGAACAGTGGTTGTTTTAGATACCATGTTGGAAAAGGACATTCCCTAAAAAAAGAAGTATATTTGACCAGATTTTGTAAATTCCCTATCAATCGGGTTGATTATATTAACTATGACATACTAAATGATAATACTCATCCATTGTTCAATAAAAAAGTCTGGAACTGTCAATTTGATATTCCAAATTCTGCAGAAACCCAAAACATATTAAATTTGGGCTGTAAGGGAATATGTTGTCCCCATAACTACAATTATCTTTCACAATTTGTCAAGGGTTATGAACCTATTTCTAATTTAGAAAATAAAGAAATATTTTATATATATAAATGTGAACAGGGAACAATTTTAAGAAATATTGCCGAAATTTTAGGAGATGGTATTGGTGAAGTGATTCAAGGCATTGGGCAATCTGATATATGGCAATTTATATTGAAATCAATTAAAAATATTGGCTGGGTTATACTTTTAATTTTATTATTAACACTTTCGCGCTCCGTGGAAACTCGCGGTTGACAGGGGGTAGGTGGCCCCTCCATGCGGGTAAGCGCGCGGTGACACCCAAATGTGTATACTCGATCCAGCTTTATCACCTTAATTCTCATGCTACGTCGCTCGTTTTGGTATCATTGTGTTCGCAATTAAATTCTCTACAGGTGTGTATAAATATAATGTCCAAAAGCCTAGCGTGACTCCCAACAGCAAAGCGTAAAGTCGGCAAAAACGCACAAAATCAGTAACATGTGCATTCTCGTTCCATTTTTTTACCTTAATTCTCGTGCTACGTCGCTCGTTTTGGTATCATTGTGTTCGCAATTAAATTCCCTACAGATGTGTATGAATAAAATGTACAAAAGGCTGGAGTGCCTCCCCGCAGAAAAGCCTAAAGTTACCCGTGAACGAGCACCATTTTGTACATTGCACCCTAATGTTCAACTCGTTCAATTTGATAACATCAAATTTCGTGCTACGTCGCTCATTTTGGTATCAAATTGTTCGCAATAAAAAGGCGATTATTTTAAAACTAGTCCCAGAATAATAGAGCAATAACTGGATTTTTAACAAATATTTTAATTCTGGACGCTCATCATCACAAATTTATTTATATCTTTCCAGTGTTCTGACATAAATATTTGTGTTACATCTTTCATTTTGGTATCAAATTGTTCGCAATAAAAAGGCGCACATTTTAAAACAAGTCCCAGATAATAGGACAATAAATAGAATTTTAACAAATATTTTAATATTCAGACCATAGACCTATTTATAATATTTCAAGTGTTTGGACATAAAGTTTCATGTTATATCTTTGATTTTGGTATCAAATTGTGTGCAATCTAAAGGCGCTTATTTTAAAACCACTACCAGATTGATCTGATAAAATTTAAATTTTTAAAAAATATTGTAATGAGTGACTCAGTATTGCGTCGTTGGAACACATTCAGTAGAAAAATGAGTGACGAATTATTCAGTCTGTGGAACGCGAAAGTGAATGTTAGGCCCATTGATAATGGTGATCAAATAGCGACATATGAGTGCACTAATGGGTGGTGTAGTGTATGGTGCATTGATGTAATAATATACAATTTTTACTCACTGAGCTTATTTGCAAAGAAAATGTTTAACTACCATTGCAACATTCATTAACATATTTCATAAATAATTCTCGAGGTAACCCACCATATTCATATGCAATGTATATGAAGGATATACCCCAGGGGACCTCTGTTATATGTCCATCAATATTTCGTAAAATTTTCCATGATTTTAAATTTTCTTTTTCCTTTTCTAAAAAGGAAATTTTTATATTGAACTTCAACACTGTAATGGGAATAAATTTCTGATGATTGTGGTAGCGGTGGTTGTGGTGGTGGTGGTGGTGGTGGTAGTGGTGGTGGCGGTGGTGGTGGTGGTGGTGGTGGTGGTGGTGGTGGTGCTAATTGATAAAAATATTTTGAAGGAAAATCATAAACGTAACATGAAGAAGGTGGAATTACATAAATTGAATGTGGCACTGAAGTCATATAATAAGGTACAATCATACATTGAGTTGTTTGTAATGGTATTTGTGGAATGGTTGGTTGATAATAATAATCATTTCGATGACACCCATATTCTTCACAACCACCACCACTATTCCAACTTTCAGCATCACCATTTACTCCAGCTTCCACCATGATTCCTCTCAGTATTCTGGTAAATGAATTCTCAAATTTCTTTATTATATTGATCAATATTAAAAAAATAAATAAATACTCTTAACATTTTCGTAATGAAAACTGTTACTGTCTCTGATATTGCAATTGCAACTTACATAGTACATCGTATATCACAACGAAAAACAATGGAGATTCTTCAACAAAGAAATGGAAGTAAGTATTTTAAAAATATTATCATTAAGAATATACCATGGAAAAATATTCCTCCCAATTTCCCCAAAGCTTTCTTAGATGAAAATCCTAACGACTTTGAAGTTAAATTCACAACGCTAGGTTGTAACATGCTAAAATGTTATTATGATGTAAAAACTGCTTGTCAGCCCGGATCTGGATCAGCTATTTTAATAAACGAACGTGAATATGCCTGTAGTGAAGCATGTTATGCTGTTCATAATGAGGTCTTTGAATTTCTTCAAGAAAGATTTGGTAATGATTTAAAATCTATTCTAAACAATACAGAAACAGACAATCATTATTTCTCGAAACCTATTCCCGTTGAAACTTGGTCGATTAATGTCAAGGAATCTAACGAAAATTATTGTGGTGTACAGTTGTCTGCACTTAAAACATTGGCTCTAAGACCTTCAAGTCGATGGAGTCCTTCTAATGAAAACGATTTACAATCTTATCAAAAGAACCCCATTGCCTATGCCAAGAATACAAATACATATCAACTGAGAAAAGCTGTTGCTGGCTTAATCGATGCTCCACCATTGACATGGAATATTCAGCAACAGAATATAAACTTTAACTCAATCTATTGTAAATTCTTTCATAAATACTACGATAGCCAGTCAGATCAATGCCATAGTCATGTCCACCGCCAGATATTAGGTTTTATATTTGGCAATCAAGTTATCAACCAATTAACCGATGGTGAATTAGTGGACTTACTTAATCCAACATCAGGAATGAGTATGATTCTTATGGATAAATTGAACAAACAAAATTATATGGATGTTGACAGAGGTTATATTGAAACAGTTGTTCCACAGTCAATACTCGAAAAAGAACAATTTGTTGACGAAGCGGATATAGTAGTATCCTCCGAAAATGTATCATTTATTGAACAGTATACTACTACAACTACTAATTTCATAGATGTTATAATAACACGTTTAGAATCTGAGTTTTCCGATTTATTATCATTAATAAAAGATGAGGCTATTACTATAACCGAAATTGAAGTTACAACTCGAGTGCCTAAGATAATTTCAAGACTGTTAAAATATTTCTCCGAAAACATTCTTCATGATGCTCTTCAAGAATTATTATCTGTAATTATGGTAGAAGCTTCATCTCAACAAATGATTATTCAACTTTTGGCGATGATCATTCGATCATCTATGGTTGAAATGAGCATTCAATTTTCAATACGGCTTTTATCCGTTTTATCTTCGTCTTTATCCCTTGTTTTATCTGTGGGATTAGTGTTGTTACCATTAGAATTATATTTATCAATAGGTAATATTGGTGGGTACAATAATGAAATAACTCATGCTGCATTAGAAAACCTTCGCCATAAAATAATTAATCAATTGTTAGAACAAGATATAAACTTTGGACAATATATTAAATTGGGGCCTCCACAGTCTATAACCACACCACAAATAACACCAGATATGATATATTTATCTGCCATAAATGAAATAATACGCATTTATCCCCAATGTATAAACATAATTGGTATGGATGGAACTACCACAAATTCTTTAGAAGAGAACAAGATGATTTTAAGCCTGCTTAGTCAGTTTGATGTAAACAGCCTTGGTCAAGCAATTACTCACAAGATTAATTCTAAAACCTATGATAGAGATTCTAAAGTGATAGATATGAGTAATTATATCATTAATGAAGCTAAATATAAACATTATCCCATTCAAACTGCAGATTTGGAATTACAAGAAGTAGAAAATTTAATTTCAAATTCTAAAAGGGATATATTAATTTTATGTTTAGCTTTGATATTTTTAATTGTCAGTCTGTTCCTCTTTCTCTTCAAGAAGCAACTTTATTCTTTTTATACACTAGGCATAAGTAATTGTTTTTATATATATTGGTCTCTTTCTACAGCTTGGTTAAATTAAAAGCCATAATAAAAATATTATTGAGTGTGTGTGTGTGTGTGTGTGTGTCTGTGTATGTGTGTGCATCCGGTGGTATTCTGAGGCCCCAAAAATAACAACTTGGACCATTTTTATATAAAGAGCTTCACACCAACAGAGAGATCAGACAAGACTCAATTCGTCTCGTTGATAGAGCCGGTGCCTGTCTGGGTGTACGTCTTTATGCTGAGTCCAGTCCCATTCCCTTTTTTAATTCTACTAACTCCAAACGTTTTAATGAGTAAATGTCCTCCATTGTACAAGGTGAGCTTGTCATATGTGGCAAAGACCTCGATCCCCTTCACATATTAAACATATGGAATGGTATCCGTATGGATAGTTCCCTTCCCAAAATTAGCATGTCATTGTTCACTCTGAACAAAATCGACCCAAATGAGTTTCCCTTAACTCAATCTACCCCAGACCTTTCCCCCCCCCAAAAAAAAACACCAACATCAAAAAGACATTATCAGATGATAATGATCTTAACCCACCCTTCAAGAAAAGAAAGAAAAATGCCATCAGAAGTAGGTTTGGAATGGTGAACCGAGACGATGAAGATTCATCTGAAGATTCATCTGAAGATTCATCTGAAGATTCATCTGAAGAATCATCTGAAGATTCATCTGAAGATTCCTCCTCGGAATACTCTGATGAGGGGTCCCTCTCATTGATCAAGTAAGTAATGACATTTCACATAAATATTGGTGTTGGCGTTATGGTGTGTTAACTCAATTGCTCCCTGAAGTCCATTGGGCCAAATATTATATACAGTATCGGATAACATAATACTCGCCGGAGCTTCGAGACCTGAGCTCTTCGTCACTGGCCACTAGATTGTCCTCAATGAATAAAAAGGATGTGATAGCTCCTTACTCCCTCAGTCTACCTCGTAGTTCACGCCCAGTGACAACATGTGTTTAAATCCTTGAAGAAATCCATTCAGTATAGTGAGTGAAGTCGTATTCTCGTCGTTCCTTCTTAAGGGTTATAGTATTAATTTGTTTTGTTTTTTTTGTTTTTTTTTTGTGTGTGTGTAATTTTTGTAATTTTTTGGATGAATAATTGTCTAAAATTTAATTTTATGGAATGCCTAGGGATGTAAAAATTACAATGTAAAATTGACCAGCAATGAATATTGTTTCTCAATGATCATAGTTTTTTTTTTTTTTTTTTTTTTAGTTTGGATGTTTATAGACTAATTTAATAATGGTCTGATTGTAACAACCTAAAAAAAATTCAGGACCCCAGTACTAAGCGGCTCATCAATCATCTGAACATGGCGCATGTTGGACCTGACACACAGTCCTCTTCCAACCCAAGAAACTGTCACTCAGGCAGTTGTCTAGAGGCTGGGTTTGTGCCCCGGGGCAGTGACAATGGACAACAGCAACCATCTCAACATAACATTTCTCAGTCCCAACATACTCAAGGGCACATCAAAGATGTCGCTGGTGGATGCCATGAAGGCATGGACGATGGGGCAATGGGCGAGACGCAGGGACAAAAAGTGTGTGAATGTGGCACTGTGGGGGGGGGGAGGCTCTCGTCTCCTGGCGATGCCCACATCAACACACTCTTGAGTGGTTAGATGAACAATTCCATCAACAACAACAAAAAATACAGCAACAACATCAAAAAAATAACATTTTGGCGAGTAGGGATGATGAAAGAGATGCAGATTCTGCCCAGACCACTAGTAATGAAAAGAAGGTTCGTTCTCCACGTTTCAGTGACTATTGTGAGGGTCAGTCAGCTCCATCCAACACTCAGGCTAATCCCAAGGTTGTAAGCATTGACTCGTCGTTTTACCAGTTCCTGAAGTTGGCACCCCCCGGTTTAGCCTACTACCCTCCTCTTAACAATGATCATGCAATGACAGCAGATGGAAATGAGGTTGATGATGTACAACCGATCGATCTCTCCCTTAAATCTAAATCATCAGCATCGCCAAAACTAACCTCTGTACAGTCAGCTCCATCCAACACTCAGGCTAATCCCAAGGTTGTAAGCATTGACTCGTCGTTTCTTAACAATGATCATGCAATGAGAGCAGATGGAAATGAGGTTGATGATGTACAACCGATCGATCTCTCCCTTAAATCTAAACCATCAGCATCGCCAAAACTAACCTCTGTACAGTCAGCTCCATCCAACACTCAGGCTAAGTCCCTGAAGTTGGCACCCCCCGGTTTAGCCTACTACTCTGCTCTTAACAATGGTCATGCAATGAGAGCAGATGGAAATGAGGTTGATGATGACGAACACAGATTCATATGTGATATTTGCCAAAAAGTATATAAGCGAAAAGAAGCCTTAACAGAACACCGTCGACTCCATACAGGGGAGAAGCCTTTTGAATGTGACAAGTGTTTCAAGAGGTTCTCTTACAGGGGTTCCCATTCTAGACATAAACAGAAACACTGTCCAGTTTTACACTGTTTTACTTTCTTCAAGTTCATCCAGGAGTTCTCGTCTAATAACACTTTTAAGGGACCTATTTGATAAGTCCCATCATAAGATTAATTTCATATATTCTATCTCGTTTAATTCTTTCCGCATGTTGAGAACTTTGTATAGGACGCTTCATTTTGTATTTTTTCCACGCTTTGGTCCATGATAGTCTATCAGAGACCTTTATACGCTAAATACATCATTCTTACTATTCTAATATTAACACCATATTTCGGGCTGTACCCCACTACAGTTCTGAGAGCCTTGAGTCTGTCTCTACATTGTTGATGTAACTTATTGATTGCAGTTGAGGTACAAGGGACAGAGACTCCAAGGTATTTGAAAGAAGAGACATAGTCTATTGGTATGTCCCATCACTTAACGAATTTTCACTAATTGCAATATTTTTGGTATAAAAATTAGTACTTGCAAACTCAAAATATATGCAATAAGTCCTAAATCAGGCTTAATATATAAGATCAACGAAAAATGTTGTTTTTAATATAAATTATTGTTTTTAATATAAATTATAAAAATCAATGTGTTTTCATAATAATAAATATCCCATTGGAAACGGAAGAAGATGGTTCCCTCCTCCCAATCTTGCAGTAACCATAAAATTTATTTCGTGTCATAATACAGTATGAAGGATCAGACTCTTATAATCAGTGAAAATTTTGATGAACCTAGTGGGTGTAGCTAGTGTGTGTAGCTGTTGGGTGTGGCTTGTGTGTGTGTCTGTTGTGTTTAGCTAGTGTATGTAGTTAGCTGTTGGGTGTAGCTAGTGGGTGTAGCTAGTGTGTGTGGCTGTTGTGTTTTGTAGCTAGCTGTTGGGTGTAGCTAGTGGGTGTAGCTAGTGTGTGTAGCTGTTGGGTGTGACTTGTGTGTGTGGCTGTTGTGTTTTGTAGCTAGCTGTTGGGTGTAGCTAGCTGTTGGGTGTAGCTAGTGTGTGTAGCTGTTGGGTGTGGCTTGTGTGTGTGTGTGTGTGTGTGTGTGGCTGTTGTGTTTAGCTAGTGTATGTAGCTAGCTGTTGGGTGTAGCTAGTGGGTGTAGCTAGTGTGTGTAGCTGTTGGGTGTGACTTGTGTGTGTGGCTGTTGTGTTTTGTAGCTAGCTGTTGGGTGTAGCTAGCTGTTGGGTGTAGCTAGTGGGTGTAGCTAGTGTGTGTAGCTGTTGGGTGTGGCTTGTGTGTGTGTGTGTGTATGTGTGTGTGTTTGTGTGTGTGTGTGGTTGTTGTGTTTAACTAGTGTATGTAGCTAGCTGTTGGGTGTAGCTAGTGGGTGTAGCTAGTGTGTTTAGCTGTTGGGTGTAGCTAGTGTGTTTAGCTGTTGGGTGTGGCTGGTATGTGTGGCTGGTAGGTGCAGCTTGTGAGTGCAGCTTGTGAGTGCAGCTTGTGGGTGCAGCTTGTGGGTTTAGCTGGTGTGTGTAGCTTGTCATGCGACCAGTGGGACGAGGGTCACCAATGGTCGGT